>NC_064856.1:70870177-71170177 GCF_024139225.1 Suncus etruscus
TTTTTTTTTTTGTTTTTGGGCCACACCCTGTGACGCTCAGGGGTTACTCCTGGCTATGCACTCAGAAGTTGCTCCTGGCTTCTTGGGGGACCATATGGGACGCCGGGGGATCGAACCGCGGTCCGTCCTAGGCTAGCGCAGGCAAGGCAGGCACCTTACCTCCAGCGCCACCGCCCGGCCCCTAGTCTCTTTATTTTTAAATAAAATTTTTAGGTGGTCACTTTCTTCCTTTTTTTTTTTTTAGCCATACTTCACTGGGCTCAGGGCTTACTTCTGGCTCTGGATTTGTACTCAGGGATCACTTCTGGTGGACACAGAGACCCATATGGGGTACTGTACCATATTTGGGCCTGTGGGTCTGTGTAAGATAAATGCAATATAGCCATGATTGAGAGCTGTGGAAATCCTAAATCAAGAAAAGGATTTCTATGCTTCTAAGTCTGTTCGAAGGTGATCATTCTAGCCTTTGAATAAAGCCTGCATTTGTGAATTGATTAAAAACCAAGTAGCAGTAAAATACTTTCTTTTGTGAACTGGAGTCTCTAACTATAATATTTAGACCTAAGAAAGCCATGGTTCATTTGTATTTCCATATCTGTTTAATAGGCAGCCTATATCCAAAAATGACTTCAGCAAATGATCAAAAGTATGGACTTTTTTATTTTGGGGGTCACACTGAGCTGCTACTAAGGGCTTATTCTTGGCTCTGTGCTCAAGGGTCACACCTGATGTACTTGAGGGATCATATACAGTGCTGGGAATCAAACAGGTTAGCCACATGCACTTTAACCCCCATACTATCTCTTTATCCCCTCTGTTTGCTATTTTATTTTTCAGTTTGTAACACATGGGTTACCAATAATGGCAATACAATTAATGGTCACTAAAACTTTATCAACTTTCTGCAAAGGCAGTATTCTAAGTGACACACACACATATATATATACACCATATGCATATGTGCACACACATGATTCTCATAAGCAGCCTTTAAGGAAGATTCCTGTTTATTTTCTTTTAACAGATGAGGAAACAGACATAAAGACTGTAGCATGCCTTCTAATACATCACAGCTAACCCCTAGTGAAAATACGAAACAGACTGCTTGACCCTAGAATGAACAACATTAGAGCACAGAATTCATAGAATTGTAGATGGCTAGAGATTCAATAAGTAGTATCTATTTTTTCACTCATTGGACATAGATTGACTTTATGATTTGTTTGGGTTTGTAGCCTAGCATGTGTGTGTGTGTGTGTGTGTGTGTGTGTGTGTGTGTGTGTGTGTGTGTGTGTGTGTGTGCCCTTGCCTCCTTAAAGACAACATAGAGAGGAGACCATCCACCTTGGCCACTCCATCTGAATTGTGATCCTTGAAGTAAAGTCATCTAACATCAGCCTCATTGGCCCAGACCAATATAATCTCCCTGCCAAACCACAGAACTCTGAGAAATAATAAAATGGTGGGTTGTTGTTGTTGTTGTTTTTTTAACCATGAGATTCGGAGTACTCCAGTCAACGTTAAGGGATGGCATCAGAAGGCTGATTTTAAGGCCCAGAGAGATAGCACAGCGGCGTTTGCCTTGCAAGCAGCCGATCCAGGACCAAAGGTGGTTGGTTTGAATCCCGGTGTCCCATATGGTCCCCCGTGCCTGCCAGGAGCTATTTCTGAGCAGGCAGCCGGGAATAACCCCTGAGCAATGCCGGGTGTGGCCCAAAAGCTAAAAAAAAAAAAATAAAGAAGGCTGATTTATAGTTATTTCTACTACACTAAACTATAATACATCAAAAACTATTATAACAGTGGTAGTGAGTGAGTAGTACAATATCTGTCTCAAAATGCAGGCGGACCACAATAAAAATTAAAAAAAAATGCAGGCAGGGATGGAAGAGGAGGGAGATGGGGGGCATTGGAGGGGGAATGTTGCACAGGTGAAGGGGCTGTTCTTAAAAATAATTAAAAAGAAGAAGGCTGATCTGCTCTTTGGTGAGCTGTTCTTGGATAGGCTGAGAGTGTGTTTCATTATCTTTATATGAGAAATATCACTGCCTTTTAACAGGATACTGTTTGGCACCTGCCTTGGTAAGCTGGTGTCCCAAATTTTAAATTTCTTCTTCCTGAAAAATAAATGTTGTAAAAATAAGCTTGAAAGGTATGCAAAGTAAGTATAAGATTAATTTGTAAATCAGAATTACAAAAAATTAAGAACATTATATATATTAAGGACATTATATATATTACATATATATGTCACTTAGATATATATAAGACACTATGCAGGAAACAGAGAAGGGAGTATGATAAAATTTTGTTGAAGGGATTCAATATGTACATTTCATGGTATGATTTAAAGACTTTTTATTCATTTGTTTTTGCTTTGGGGCCACACTTGGCAGTGCGCTCTGCACTCAGAAGTTGCTCCTGGCAGGCTCGAGGGACCATATAGGATGCTGGGAATTGAATCTGGGTCTCTTCTAGGTTGGCTATGTGCAAGGCAAATGCCTTACTACTGTGCTACCACTTCGGTCCTTGAAGACTATTTAGAGTCCATTCATTTCTGGCTTTAAGAATCATTCAGTGAGGCCAGAGCAATAGTGTAGCTGGTAAGGTGCTTGCTTTGCATGTGTCCAACCCAGGTTTAATTTTTAATATCCCTTCTGGTCCCTTGAGCACTATTAGGAGTGATCCCTGAGTACAGAGCCAGAAGTAAGGCCTGAATACAGTCTGGTGTGGCAAGAACATATGCACACATACATACATACATACACACACACACACACACACACACACACACACGAATTTAGTCAAATAAAACTTTCTCCTATTTTCCTCATTTTTTTTCTTAACCAGATTTAATGACCCCTGTCATTGATTAACTGTAGCCAAAATTTTCTAGGGTCAATCTTTCTAACTATAACTTAAACATAGCAGAAGGTAGGAGCTCAGAAGCTAAATTGAGCATTAAGCACAGGAAATTCAGTTGCTTTACAACAATAACAGGCATAGAAAATAATTAAGAACATAAAGGCAGAGGCCGGAGAAATAGTGTGGAGGCAAGGCATTTGTCTTGCATGCAGAAGGACGGTGGTTGGAATCCCAGCATTCCATATGGTTCCCCTAGTCTGCCAGGAGCAATTTCTGAGCAAAGAGCCAGGAGTAACCCCTGAGGTTGCCGGGTGTGACTAAAAAAACAAAAACAAACAAACAAACAAACAAAAGAACATAAAGGCAGACGGAAGTAGAATGGCAGGGCTTTGTTTTACTGATTGGTGCTAGACTGGCTACTATGTCGTGTTTTAATTTATTTGTTTCTCTGACTTGCTTACTTGGTATTTTGTTTTTAAAGTTTCAATTTTACTCTGGGGTATCTTTATGCTCACTGACTGGTTTTACTATTTCTCTGTCTATTGCCTATAGAGCTCTTCTTTGAATCTTCTAATCTTGCTAAATGACTACTGCAAATGACCTAACTCACAGCCTCTGACTTGCTTAGTGTGAACATTTTAATATGTTCCTTTACCAGAGCCATTTAAGAATAGAAATACAAGAATATCCCAGGACAGCTTACAGTCCAGTCTACTTGGATATTGATATAAATGACATTTCAAGGAAGGATAATGTTGATTTTGACTGGATATTCATACAAACTTTTAAGAGAAATAAATGATTGAGCTAAAACTTATTGAGTAATTTTAAATATAAATTGTTTCTTTCCATGTAGGAAATCTTTTTTCTTTTCTTAAAAAAGGAAATCTCTTAGAAGTCCAATTAAAATAAAAATATTTCAGCAAATAAAACAATGCTAGCAGAGTAAGTTTCAGATACAATTTGGGGTGGAAGGGGTGACTCACTTTTAAGTAAAAAAAAACAACTCCCCCCTAAAAACTGCTGAAGTTGTAAATTAACCTAAACAGAATCAAAGTGAGTTGAATCTTCTTCAAAAAAAATTTCTCCAAAATTTTTACAGAAGAAAAAGAAAGTTCCTACATCTACGTTTTCCCTCTCCCTCCCATGGTTTCAAGCTCTGATGTTAAAATCAGTCCACATTTCTCTTCAGTCTTTGCTTGCGTGAGCCCTCATCTCTGACCTTTGCAAACCCCAGTACTGCTGATGAATAAACATCGTTCAGGCTGTGGCATTCCATACACTTTGGAGACAATGTTCAGCTTCAAAGTTTTAAACATTGCCCAGTCTGGTTTTCTGAACAACATTCGTGGGACCGCATTGTGGGGGTGAGGGCTGAACAATTGCACACCTCTTACATCATCAGGCCTAAGGAGCTCTGTCTCCAGCTGTACAAACAGCAAAGGAGATAGATTTTTTTTCTTTATGTTATTTTTTGTCTATCAAAATTATGCAAACCCTGTACATGCCACAATTGCTTTACGTCTCAGCAATGTCTAACCATTCATTTCCAAAATAAGAAGACTGCGGCACGTTTGATGCTGAGGATTGTTAATCCCAAATGCGGAGAACTAATAAAATAATAATAAAAAAAAAAACAAGTCTCCAGAAGTGTTGATAAATTTCAATTATCCCCCAATTTTCAGCCCAGGACTGGCCCAGGCGGGATGAGGCCTCCTTCAAGTAGCACTTGAGTTCCAGGCTGCATTTTCTTCCTCCCGAGGCCCCTACTCACCCACATCTCTCCTTTGTGGCTGAATCGCCTTAGCAGAGCTGGTGTTTGGAGGTGCCAGGGCCAGAGGAGACAAAGCAGGCCTGCTTCACAAAGGCGAGAGAGCCAAAGAAAGCAAAATTGAATCTCTAGCACCCTGCTCCTGAGTAAACAGACAAAACTAATGGGTCTGCCATTTCTCCTCCCATCCAATTACTGGGCTCCAGTAGAGAGAATATGGCAACATCAGCTCACACAAATTCTAATACTCTTAATCCCTTCCATACATATAAACCTCACATCCACCCACATGACTTCATTACCAAAACCACCCAGGCAGGCAGTGTGAAGGAATGGGCCCACCAGCTGCGGAGACCTGCCTTCTTTAAGTTTGAATCAGCTAATGAGGGCTATGCAAATGAAAAGCTTATGGGATTATGGCTTGTCCGACAGCAGTTCACCCCTAGTGATAGAGGACTTAATACAGGTGTTAGTAAACGGGTTATTAGGCCCAGCCTAATTTAGGCCTATTCACGCTGCGTGCATGGCCCTGCCTCACCATTTGTCCTCCTACCAAGACGCAGCAGGATCCATCGTTAGACCTGTGGTAGGTCTGACATGAACCCCTCACTAATGATATAAAGTTAATAAATCCAGCCACGGGGTGTTCAGGCATACACAGCGAAGTGAGAGAAGCCTTGCAGGAGGGTCTTTTTTTCCTCTCTCCATGGGGGAGGAAGGGCCTGAGAAACTGCCATGTTGTGATGATCCAGAACACATCTCTTCCTTCCCAAACTGTCAGGCAAACACTTCCTGTGGCTGCTCTATTTTTTTTTTTTTTAATAAACTGTGACCCAAAGCAATTTCTTGGTTTCCACTTACAAAGAATGAACAATCAATAGACCGTGCTGCTGAGAAGAGGTGCCACAGAATGTACAACTTGGTCACAGACTGTGTGTGTCACAGAAGATATAGGCCACTCACAGAAAGTGTTTCAGAAAAGAGATGCACTGGGGCAAACTGTTTCTCCAGGCACTTAAGAGGTTCGTATAGGCAAATCTGCATTCCTAGCTCCTCACTCTTCTTCTCTACAGTTCTGAAATCCCCAAAGCACAGAACATTAGACTTATATTTCTTTCTTTTTTTTTTTTTAAACTCATTTGGCAGCAAATCCAGGCATGAATGGATGTGAGAGTTTTATGTAACCATTATAGCCCACAGAGGTGCTATTGTAAATGGGGGGGGGTATATTTCAATATTTTCATTCTCAAATTTAAACACAAATTAGGGGCATGGTTCAAGGTGCACAGTGCATGCTCACACGTGTGTGGCCCTGGTTTGGATCCCCCAAAATTGACCACCAAGTGTGACCTCAAGCTACATCATCAGAATAAAACCTGAATCCTGAAATACATCTGGCCAGAGGGTGTTAGAAAAGGAGTTATAGCATCTAATTAAGAGGTGAATATGAATTAGGGGAATTCTCCCTTCCCCTTTTGTTACATTATAAACACAAAAGGAGGGAAGT
The DNA here is from genome assembly GCF_024139225.1 of Suncus etruscus. Classification (NCBI taxonomy): domain Eukaryota; kingdom Metazoa; phylum Chordata; class Mammalia; order Eulipotyphla; family Soricidae; genus Suncus; species Suncus etruscus. Next base: position 70,876,321 of record NC_064856.1, read on the forward strand.
ATTTTAGAGGAAACACTATCCAGGACATTAGTAAGCAAGAATCACCTCATCCTATAGAGCTGAAGAGATAGTATAGGAGTTAAGGTGGGCTTGCTTTGCACATTCAGTTTGGTCCCCAATACCACTAGTGCTCTCCTGAGCTGGAGTGATTACCTCTGTACCATCTCTGCTGCTCATGTTGGTTGATATTATGGCACCAATGAGATGACAACACCTCATGAAAGTCCTGAAATTTGGAAGCAGTACAGGCAGGCTCCAGCCCAGCACTGGACACAGAAGTCAGCATTTTGGTACAGTAGTTCTTTTCTTTATTTTTTTTTTTGGGGGGGGGAACACCTGTTTGATGCTCAGGGGTTACTCCTGGCTAAGCGCTTAGAAATCGTCCCTGGCTTGGGGGGACCATATAGGACGCCGGGGTTTGAACCGCGATCCCGTGGTCCTTCCTTGGCTAGCGCTTGCAAGGCAGACACTGTACCTCTAGCGCCACCTCGTTGGCCCCACAGTAGTTCTTAAAGCGGATCTGTGAGGCCCTAGGTAGCCTCTCTATACAGTAAGATACTATAGCCTTTTTTCATTCAATCTATATATGCCCTCTTGCAAAAACAGTGTCTGTAAAACTGGAGCCTTAGAATATATCAAGCCTTGATGCTACACATGCATTCTTTGTGTTTTTGACTGCCACACATTTAGGACAAAGCAAGAAAAATCTCACATTCCTTTGAAAGGTTCATTAAAGGCTGGGGAGATGGCTTAAATGTCTGAAGGGCCTATATTGCATAAGGGAGTCCCCATTCCAATCTCATACTGCATGGTTCCCCAAACATCCCTTAGAATGTCTCCCAGCATCACTGGTGTTTATCCCTACCCCCAACCAAAATGGTTTTTAGTAAAAATTAGCTAAAATTATTGCTTTGGGAAATAATAGAGTGGCTAGGAAACATACCTGGTGTGTACCTGACTTGAGTTTGAATTCCACCTCCAGACCTCTCCTAGTCAATGAATCCCAGCACAATACATAGGAAACACCACACTACAAATATGAGAACAAGGAAATAATGCAGGCCTCCACCATGCATAGAGAACGAAAATGGCAGCTCTGATGACCTGAAAAATGCTGACCACCTATTTAGCCTCTCAGATAATGACTTTAGAAAAGAAATGTGAGGATGCTCATAGAACTGAAGGAAAGCATGGAAGGAATTGAACAAACCACAAATAAAAATAAAGAGGATATGAAAATAGAAATGAGAAAACTCCAAACAGAAATTACAGGACTGAAAAACTTGGTAGGTGAAATGAATTCCACATCCACATGGCCCCTGCGCATCATAAGGGAGTCTTGGAGGCCTCCAGAACCTTTTTGTGCTTTGAGCAACAATATATCCTTGGGCCCTGGTTGGCCAAGAATCACTGGTGGGAATACCAGAACTTCTAAGCATTTTTTGGATAATCACTCCACAAAAAAAATTAACTTTATTAAGCCTCAACCCTCAAATATGTATTTTTCTCTCTCTCTTTTTTTGGATATTGGGCCATATCCGGTGACACTTAGGGGCCACTCTGGGCTATGTGCTCAAAAATCACTCCTGGCTTGGAGGACCATATGAGATGTCGGGGATCAAACCCTGGTCTATCCTAGGCTAGCATGCCTTACCAGCGCCATCACTCTAGCCCCTTTATTTTAGCTTTTAAGTTTTATTTATTTATTTATTTATTTTTGGTTTTCGGGTTGTGCTAGGACCTTATTCTTAGTTCTGCCCTCAGGGCTTAGTTCTGGTAGGACTTAGAAATCAAATCCAGATTAACTGTATGCAAGGCAAGAACCCTACTGCAGTCTCTTCTATCTCTCTGACACTCTAATGTATTTTTTGAATAGTCTATAAGAGGCCAGAGCAGTATACAGCAGGATGGCACTTGCCTTGCATACAAGTAACCCAGGTTCAATCTTCAGCATCCCCATATTGTCCTCCCAGCCCCACTAAGAGTGATCCCTGAGCACAGGCCCTGGAGTGGCCCAAAAACCAAATAATAGTATATGTGATATCCTGGCAATTTTATGTATAAAGCAGTTTTTCATACCAAAGCATGGTAATCACTGCTAGATAGAAGAGTACTGGGCTTGTTCAGGTTATAAGCTCAATAGCTGTTTTGTTTTGGTTTGGTTTTGGTTTTTGGGTTACACCTGGCAGTGCTTAGGGACTACTCCTGGCTCTATGCTCAGAAATCACCCCCGGCAGGCTCGGGGGACCACATGGGATGCCAGGATTCAAACCACCATAATTCTGCATGCAAGGCAAATGACCTACCACTGTGCTATCGCTCTAGCCCCTCAATAGCTGTTTAATCATAAAACTTTCATTTGAAAGAGTGATTGATACATAGACTCTGTTGATTCATAGTTGGGTATTTGATAAACATTTTGTTGCAGATGAATGAACTATACCCATCCTTCAGAGAATGGATAACAATATCTGTTGTTATTATAGAATTTAAGATTATTAGCAAAAGTTAAAACTTTAGAAAACTACATTCTTCTGACATGAATTTGATACAGTATAATGTCCTTTTTGGTGATATAATGTTTTAATGTTGTATAAAGAAATGTGTCACTGGAATATCTGCATAACTTAGTATTTTCATCTTCTAAATGAGTAATGCATGCTATTATAAAATCAGGCATGGACTCAAGATCCATCAGAGTGACACATAAAGTAATGATCTTTAATTCAACTGAGTACAAAAATGCTATGAAAATAATTTCACAGCCCACCTTGCAGTTAAGAAAACACCACTTATGGGCCAGAGAGATAGCCCAAAGGACTGAGCACATATGGGAGGCCTGGGTTTGATTTCCCAGTATCACATGGTCAGCTGAGTACTGCTAGGAGCACTTTAAGGAGGATCCCTGAGCAGCGAATCAAGTGCAATCTCTAAGCATAGCCAGATGTGACCCCAGAATCGAAGGAAATAGAAAAAGAATCACTTTTTGGATAGAGTAGATGGCTGGAGCGACTGGTTTGCAAAAGAGGCAGCTGTGTCCAATCCCCAGCACTGCTGAGTGATCCTAAAGCACCACTAGTGTGACCTCCAAACAAATGCAAACTATAAAATAAAAGTTAACATTTATCTTCTATGACACATGTACAAAGAAAACATTCACAACTATCTAAAACTGTTATTTATTTTTTATTTTTTAATTTTTTTTTTGGTTTTTGGGTCACACCCAGCAGTGCTCAGGGGTTACTCCTGGCTCTGCACTCAGAAATTGCTCCTGGCAGGCTCAGGAGACCATATGGGATGCCGGGATTCGAACCACCGTCCTTCTGCATGAAAGGCAAACGCCCAACCTCCATGCTATCTCTCCGGCCCCCTAAAACTGTTATTTATTGCTCGTTTAAAAATACTTATTTATGAAGCTTCATACATTTTAATTGAATTAATAAATCAGAATTAAAGGCAGAGGTGAATATGAGAAAGTAGTTGTCTTCTACTAAGATACATACTAAAGGAATTTGCAAAAAATTGGGCCAGAGAATCATACAGGACTGACTGTATGCTATGCTACTGACTTAAGTTCCACCCTCAATTTTACATATGATTCCCAGAGCACCACCAAGAATAAGCTCTGAGCACCACCAGGAGTGGTCCAAAAGCCCAACATATATACAAATTATATAGAAGTATAATATATATTAGATGTTACATAAATCTGGGGAATATATGTGGTGCTAGTGTCTTCCTCCTGTACTGTCTCTCCAACTCACATTTTATTTATCTTGTGATGCTCAGTATTTACTCTTGACTCTGTGCTCAGGGATCCCTCCTGGTGGGGCTCAGAGGGGCATATGTGGCACTGGGTACTGAAGCTGGGTCCTTATTTATATTTTCTTAACATTGCAAATATCAAGAGATATTTGATATTTGTAATATCAAATAGCCTTTGAAGTTCTCAAATTTTAGGAGCATGCAAGATCCTAAGGCCAAAGTTTGAGAATCATTCTAAATGTTCTAATACGTCAGGTCAGCTTCTTATAAAGCAAGTACCATCCCCATTGTTCTATCTCTTCAGCCCCTGTTGGCTAATTTAGATGATAAATTCCCTGTAGATCTAGAAACTGGGTCTAAATGGTATCTAGCTGAACACCTTAAATATTTTATAAATACTTGAGGAAATTGTTATTACATATTCCTTCAGTAACTCATATGATCACTGGGTACCATCAGGAGTGTTTCTGAACACAAAGCAAGGAGTGATCCCAGATAATATATATGAAGTATTTCAATAGCAGAATGCCTGGCAACCTTGGGTAGTTCTTGGGAGTTCTGTTTGGTCTTTGTGGAAGAATAATTTCAAACTAAGACAATTACTGAACAGGGAGTTTTACAATGTGATGTTGACTCTCAGAACACGAAAGAAGCTTCAGGGTTCTTTTTTTTTTTTTTTTTTATCTGTAATTGTCTCCTTGAATAAAGGAGGGATTTTTTTTTTAACCTTTTCAGTTTCCTTGGAGGAAAACAGATCGGACTAGATTTCTTGAATTCTTCCACACAAAGCTATTTTTTTGTTCCCTAAATACTTTTACTGCTAGAAATAAAGAACTCAGCTAAGTCCTTCAGCAAATGTTCTAAACACCTCATTTGGGCCAACACCTTGTTCTGGGATTGGCCTGTTAACCTTTCACCCTTTCCCCAGCCTGCCCTGGGGGGAATGATCCGCTTAGGCTCCCTTCCCCACCCCTCTCCAGGGAAGCCCCCAAACTGAGATGCTTAAATCTATTTAACCTGGGGATTTGGGGAGGCAGCTTTTCCAAAGGGCATTGTTCATCTATACCATTTGTTTTCAATCATTCCCCCCAATTAGTCAGGCCAAAGCTTTGAAAACACAAGGATTTTAATGCCTTGTAGACAATTTCTTGTATTTGGAGTGCAGAAACAAGAGTAGGCTGATCAGTCAACGTTATGATCTTATCTGCTTACCTCCTTCTCAGGCATATTATTTAAAAAACTGATCTCCTGCAGAATAGGTAACCATTGTCATGTCCATTTTTATAGATGAGCAAAATGAGAGAAAAAATAAAAAACATTTTCAAATTTGTGTACACCAATTTACTTATGTACCACCAATTTACTACCTGTTTCCATTTGTTTTCTCATTTAAACTAGAAAACTTTAAATACTTAAGTAATTTTTCTTTTGGTTTGTTTATATTTATTCATAAACAGTAACTTACCAAGTAAATAAAACCGATTAAGTGTATTGTTTTTACGGTATAAGATGAGAAAAGAACATAGAAAAAAAATTTTTTTAAATAGGGCATTGGAACCAAACAGAAAATTTAAAAACAGAGTGCATCTGGTAACTTAAAATATGAAAACATTATATTTCATAAAGAATAGATGACTCTGGGGCCAGAGAGATAGCACAGTGAGTAAGGCAATGGCCTTGCACTCAGTAGATCATGCTTGATCTTGGGTTCGATCCTCAGCATCCCATACGGTTTCTTAAACCTGTCAGAAGTGATTTCTAAGCACTGCTGGGTGTGCCTCCCCTCCCCAAAAGAAAGAATAAATGATTCATAATATGAATAGTGATGGCTAATCTTCTGGAAGATCTTAATTCACATCTATAGAAATATCACAAACAAATACATTTGAATGTTTTAAATTAAATTGAAAATTTAGAAAAAAAGTTTTAAAATTATAGAAACCCAGAAACCATGAAGAAAAGAGATGTCTTTTTTTTTCTTTCTTGTTTTGGGGAAGGAGCACACTCAGTGGTATTCAGGCATTACTCCTTGCTCTGTGCTCAGGGATTACTCTTTGCAGGGCTTAGTAGACCATATGGAGTGCCAGGTTGGAACTGAGACTGATCTTGTACATGGCAGGTACCCTACCTGCTTGCTGTACTGTCTCTCTAGCCTCAAGAGATATTCTTAATATGAGAAAATACACCATGACACAATCAAAAGACAAGTAACTATCTGGAAAAAAAAATAAAGAATGCTATGGAAACCAAAAGCTTAATAATTCTCCTATACTAAATGTTCCTATAAGCTTTTGAAAGACAAGTTTAAATTGGTCAAATATTGGGGCCAGGGTGATAGCACAGTGGTAGGGCATTTGCCTTGCACGTGCTAACCTAGGACAGACCATGGTTCAATCCCCCGGTGTCCCATATGGTCCCGGAGTCAGGAGCGATTTCTTAGCGCATAGTCAGAAGTAATTTTTGAGTGTCACTGGGTATGGCCCAAAAACCAAAATAAATAAATAAATAAATAAATAAATAAATAAATAAAGACACTAGTAGTCAAGGAATTGCTATATATAGTAATAATGTGGTATCATTTTAATTTATTATATTGACAAAACCCAAGAAGAACTAAAGAATTGTAATTTGGAGAATATGCTAGAAAATTGGCACTTGCATAAATTCATGGGATGTGGTCATTTATCAATTGCTACAGTCTTGGAAAAGTAAACTAGCAACATAAATTTTGTTGTTGTTGTTGGGCCACACCCAGTGATGCAAAGGGTTACTCCTGGCTATGCACTCAGAAGTTGCTCCTGGCTTGGGGACCATATGGGATGCCAGGGGATCAAACTGCAGTCCATCCTAGGCTAGCACAGGCAAGGCAGATGCCTTACCACTTGAGACACCACTCTGGCCTCATAATCTGGCAACATAACTTTAAAATGGACTTTATTTTAATGTGTTAAACTATCATGAGGCATAGCAAATCTTTTAAAATTTTTATTCCACATAATTAAAAAATAACAGTAAATCCTTAGTTCATGGATGTTTATTATAGCTTTATTTAGTCATAAAAAAAGGAACTATTTACTAAAGTAGCATAAATGAGTGTGTTTGCTCTATAGCATATTTATCAGTCTTGGCCAAAGCCTTAGTATAGCAGGTAGGAAGCAGGTAGGATACTTACCTTGCACATAGCTGACCCAGGATTGAACACTATCATTGCATATGGTCCCCCACCCAGAGTGATTCCTAAACAGAGTCAGGTTTAGCAAGGAGTAAGCCCTGGGTACCTTCAGATAAAATAAATTTGTTTCAGTCTCTAAGCAAATTGTTAAATTCTCTGTAACACTCCATTCCCTTTGTTGTTGGAGTCACACATAAGCTTGGTTGTAGTGATTGGCTATGGTGATTAGATAGTGAGTTATGATACTAGCCATTGCTTGGCCACACGGCAGGGTTCACTAGTGGCACACTTTACTACACTACACACTGCAGTATTTTCACATATGTTTGTTTGGGGCTACATTCTTTTGTTTGTTTGTTTGTTTTTGTTTTTATTTTTGTTTTTGGGTCACACCTGGGAGCGCTCAGGGGTTACTCCTGGCTCTGCACTCAGAAATTGCTCCTGGCAGGCTTAGGGGACCATATGGAAAGCCAGGATTCAAACCAATGACCTTCTGCATGAAAGACAAACACCCTACCTCCGTGCTATCTCTCTGGCCCAGGGCTACATTCTTTTAGCTGAAAACATCACATATTCTGACTGCAGCACTAGACGGGACTCATTGTGATGCTTACACACACACACACACACACACACACATAGGAATTCAAACTCATTGCATGTTTGCGTGGATTACTTATGTTTCGTTGTGGTGCACTGGAGATGACCAACTCTGTGTGGCTCTGAGATTTCAGGTAGAGGTGCAGTGTCTGGGACTGGAGCATAGCAGACAGCAGGCCAGCAAATTCAGTCTCATATTTGTAAGCAGGTGCTTTTTGCCATGGAGCTAGTCTTAGGCCCACTTTATTGTTAAACCTCAGATGAGCCATCTCACATTTATTAAAAGAAATTAAAAATAACAGAAATGAATCTGGTATGATGCATGTGTACTTTTTATTGTTTTGTTGTTGTTGTTGTTGTTTTTTGTTTTTTGTTTTTTGGGCCACACCCAGCAGAGCTCAGGGGTTACTCCTGGCTGTCTGCTCAGAAATAGCTCCTGGCAGGCACGGGGGACCACATGGGACACCGGGATTCGAACCAACCACCTTTGGTCCTGGATAGCTGTTTGCAAGGCAAACACCTCTGTGCTATCTCTCCGGGCCCACATCTGTACTTTTTAAAAGTTTACATTTGAGGGGGTGGAGTTTACATTAGTTAGGACCTGGAGAGATAGTACAGGGACTTAAGTACTTGTCAGTGGACCTCAGGTACTGCCAGGGGGCATGTCTCTCTACCTCCCCTCCAAATATGTTTGTGTATTCTTGCATCAGTGTGTATAGTGTGAACTTACCTAAGTCAATTTGGTTTGCACCAATTTTATGGTCATATTGATAACTGAATAATAATATATATTGACTACTTAAAAGTTTTGGGTAGGGGCCGGAGAGATAGCATGGAGGTAAGGCGTTTGCCTCTCGTGCAGAAGGTCAGTGGTTCAAATCTCGGCATCCCATATGGTCCCCTGAGCCTGCCAGGAGCGATTTCTGAGCATAGAGCCAGGAGTAAGCCCTGAGTACTGCCTGGTGTGAGCCAAAAGCCAAAAGAAAAGAAGTTTTGGGTAGCTAAATTTACTCCTGCTCTCCAGTCTCACTACTGGGTTTTAATCAAATAGTTATCTGAGAAGAAGTGGGTTTTCCAAATGTGGGTTGCAATCTCCCTCTAGAATAGCCCCTGGCATAGTCCCTCTACTGTCTTTTCTGCAAAGCTTGACCTTAGAATTCTAAGTGTTCAACTTGCTTTTTTGGGGGGGGGAGGGGGGGAGGTTTAGCAGTAAGGACAAGATTCCTGCCCAGAAAGGATTGCTGATTTTTTTGCATTTTATTTGCTTTCCATTTTAAAATTAGCTCTTAATTTTTTAGGCCCATTTCAAAAGCAAGTTTCTGATTCACTCTTACTGTGTATATGAGAATGTATTAGCCAGCATATGATCGATCATATCACCAACTCTAGAAACTCAGTTCTGAAAACTAAGTTCTGGAAACCAATCAGCTCTTGCAGATGGCTGTAATACCCCAACTTCTAAGCCGAATTTCTTTGAACAACCTGTGATGCTATGAAAGTACCAGCATCCTGTTTTTAGTATGGGCCTCAACTTCCAGAAAGTCACACAACAAACTGGGCCTTCAGAACCAGCCTCATTCATTATTCCTAAAGGAGCAGGCTAGAATGTTACTTAAGTTTTAAATTTTATCTGTGCAAGGTAGTGGAGTGTCTCTAAGATTTTAAATAAACCATGGAATATTGGAAACTGCCAATTTTACCAACACCTGTGTTTAACATCTATCATTCGAGAAGAAAACTTCACCTAAAAAAACAATACTTCTGACCTTTGCTTTACAAATCATTATAGCCTTTGTGTCAATTAGTGAAGATTAAAGAGTGAAGATTATTAGAGTAGCCCTATCTGGGTAGATTGAGACAGTAAACTATTCTTGGCTATGACTTAATCATACATTACTATCACATTGTGTGGAGACCAAATATTTTTAAATAAATTAGTAATTCAGAAAGATATTATAGGAGTTAAGGCACACACCTTGCATGCTGCTGGCCAGCTATGCTCTCTGGCAACACATGATCCCTTGAATTCTCTAGAGTATAGCTTACCTTGAGGACCCTCTATCACTGCTGGATATGGGTCTGGAGCACCCCTCATCCAGAAACTCAGGGGGTGGCCCAGGTAATTCCTGTAATTCAGGGCTTGATGTTAGGTCATTGCAATGAAATATTGCCCAACTAACTGAGTCTGACACAGTTGTTCTGGTTCCCATTGCCTGGAGGCAAGAATAAAAAGCAAACAAATGAAAAAACCCAATACATTAGTAGGCTAGAGAGGGAGCTTCAGGGACTAGTGTGGTGACTGGAAAGATAGTGCAGCTTACACATGGCTGATCCAAATTTGATCCCTGGCACCCCAAATGGTTACCTAAACACCGTCTTAGCATAGAGTCAGGAGTATGTCCTGTGCACTACTGAGTGTGATCCCAAAACAAAAAAATTAAAAATCTAAATGCTAAAGCTAGGGACACTGTATTATCATTCTACCCCAGAATTTAGTTTTTTTTTATGTAGAACCTTTGCCTTTACAATACTTATGAAGTAGGCGTAATACATTTTTTTGCCCACCGTTATTTTTTATTATCCTTTCATTAGTCAATAAGTCACTTGCTTTTTCTTCCTTCCTTCCTTCCTTCCTTCCTTTTTTCCTTCCTTCCTTCCTTCCTTCCTTCCTTCCTTCCTTCCTTCCTTCCTTCCTTCCTTCCTTCCTTCCTTCCTTCCTTCCTTCCTTCCTTCCTTCTTTTCTTTCTTTTTTTTTGTTTCTAGGCCACACCCGGTGATGCTCAAGGGTTACTCCTGGCTATGTGCTCAAAAATTGCTCCTGGCTTGAGGGACCATTTGGAACACCAAGAATTGAACCACCATCCATTCTGGGTCAGCTGTGTGCAAAGCAAATGCTCTATAACTGCACTACCATTCCGGCCCCACTTGCATAAATTATAATACTAACACTTACAAGGCATCAATGTGATATCAAAATGTTAAAAAAAAATTGAAGCGGGCGCTGGAGAGATAGCATGGAGGTGGGGCGTTTGCCTTGCATGCAGAAGGATGGTGGTTCAAATCCCAGCATCCCATATCGGTCCCCTGAACCTGCCAGGAGCAATTTCTGAGTGTAGAGCCAGGAGTAACTCCTGAGAGCTGCTGGGTGTGACCCCAAAACCAATATATATATATATATATATATATATATATATATATATACACACACACACACACATATATATATACATACATATATATGAAATTGAAGCATCACAAAGTATAAAAATTATACTGTTTCAAATCTATATGTTGGAGCTTAGATTTTAATTCTATCATCTGTAAAATAGAATTAAAAGTTCTACTCAAAGATTTATGATAAATGAAAAGTATAAGTTCAAAAGTACATATTTTTCACTATTTTGAAGGTAAGACAGTCTCACTTTTTGTCCGGAACATTGATTTTTTACTACTGATAGGGTATATGTATACCACATTTAATCAGTTGGACGCACCAAAAAGACAGAACCACAGAAGCATAAAACATAAAAGAGATCTTGGGACCGGAGAGATAGCACAGCGGTAGGACATTTGTCTTGCAGCACGGACCTAGGACCAATGGTGGTTCGATTCTTGGTCCCCTATTTCTGCCAGGAGCGATTTCTGAGCAGAGAGCCAGGAGTAACCCCTGAGCACCAACAGGTGTGGCCCCAAAACAAAAACAAACAAACAAAAAAACTCAAAAGATATCACCAAGTTCTGATCTATCCTCCTCATTTTGTAGTTAGGAAAACTAAGGTCAGAGAAATTTTCTGGCTTTACTCTCATTCAGAGCTAGCTGAATCAAGGTTATCAGGTCCAAAGATGGGTTTTTTTGTTTTGTTTTGTTTTGGTTTGGTTTGGTTTTTGGGTCACACTGGGCGCCGCTTAGGGGTTACTCCTGGCTCTCTGCTCAGAAATCGCCCCTGGCAGGCTCAGGGGACCATATGGGATGCCGGGATTCGAACCACCGACCTTCTGCACGCAAGGCAAGCGCCTTACCTCCATGCTATCTCTCCGGTCCCCCAAAGATGGTTTTAACATCTTGTTACCAACTCACTTTTCTGTGCTGGAAAACAAACAAACAAACAAACAAACAACTCATTCCAGGCAGAATTTGCCTGGCTTTGACAATAAGTACCCTTAATTCTGAGTGTAGCACAAATACCTCTTTGAGAAATTTACTCATGTGTTGAGCCATGCTTTCAATCTCTGCAACAACACATTTAAATTTTTAAGTATGTATCATCTGTTGTGACTCTTACTGCACAATCTTCATGAGTTTGTGCAAGCTTTGTGCAACAGGGGTAAAAAAAAATGTTAACAACAACAAACCATAAAAACTCTGAAGTCTGACACAATGAAAGCAAAGACTGAATCATAGGCCCTGCCTTCCATTGATGTTGTGTTTGAGGGAGTAGTTTTTGAGAAGAGAGCTTAGGATTTTGTTTTTAGTAGGGTGACAATCATAATCCTTTCCATTTTCTGAAGGCCTTAGAGTTTTCAAAGTGAGATCATGCACATTCTCACTTTGATCCTCACAACAGCGCTGTGATAGAAGCCTACAGTTATCTCAGAAAATCCACTCATGGTTTTTCAACTGAGTCTCTCTTTTGTTTCAGACATATTGCAACTCAAGGAGCTACAAGTCTCAAGTGCAAAGTCAGAATAATGTTGAAAGACAAATGTAATGGTTTTTCTAACAGAGTATGTGTAGGAATGCTAAAGAAATTACAGCAAGAAAACAACATGGGAGTAGATTAGGAGAAAACAGAATTCCTATATTTGCATTTTCTAGGTATATGCTTTATATGCCTTTTGTTAGATAATTAAAGACTAAAGCTTCCATTGGAGGGGATTTTTAACTTTGTTGTGTTGTTGTGTTGGATCACTTTAATAACTGACATTGCCAGTTGTGTGAGAATGACACTAGGAACAGCATAGGAGCATGCACTCTGGAATCAGAATGAGTCTTCAGATCTCTAATCCACAATTAATTTAGTTGTTTATTATATTGGGTGAGTCTCTAGAACTACTCTGTTTTGACTCCTCTTCTCAACAATGAGCATAAGAATGAGCATAAGAAGAGTACCTCACTGGATTATTGTTATAATTGAGATAGAATATATAGTGTTTAAACTCATATCTGATAAACAAAGTACTACTGCATGTATGCACTTATTATCATTATCTCTGAACCTGTATATCAAACTTCTCCTTTTATCTAAATAATAAAGAGCTAGGTATGTATATGCCGAATTTTAGTTTGGGATCAACATTTTCTGAAAATTCATATAGTAAATTGGTGTGAACACATTTTGGAATTTCTTAGGCAGTGATGAATGAGTCTTGAGAGGAGAATAGTTGTATAAAATTTCTCCTTTACCATTTGCAAACTAAATGATCTTGAGAAAAATATTTAACCTTTCTAAATATTGGCATAGTAATGATACTTCATTTGGGTTGTTTTGAATCTTAAATGAAGGAACCTGCCATATAATTGTGGATTTGTAATTAACATAGGACAAGGAGGAGGAAGAAAAGGATACTTGCACTCAGAAACTAAACTTATTTTATAAAATGAATAAAAAATGGTGAAAATATAACAAGGATTTACAATTTGTGGAGTTATGTACATGATCTTACTAATTATATCAGGCATTATCTCTCATCTTGTTGGAAACCCAAAATGAACACACCATATTTTTTGTACTATAAGATGAACCCCCCCACACACACACAAGGCAGTGGAAAATGTCTGTGTGTCTTATGGAGCGAATGCTGCCTGGAATTGAAGACTGAGTGCAGGGGAGGAGAGCATAGACTAACCACTTGACATCCACAATGTTACACCCCCCTTTATTGCGCAGACATACCACATAGTATGAGCAATCAGGTTAACACCCTTTTACCATCACATATTTTTTATTTAAGTTTTATTTAAGACTATTTGATTGCTTTTGCAAACTTTTTTTTATTATTTTTATTATTTTTTAAATTTATTATTTTTTGGTTTTTTTGGGTCACACCTGGTAGCACTCAGGGGTCACTCCTGGCTCTTTGCTCAGAAATCGCTCCTGGCAGGCTCTGGGGACCATATGGGGTGCCGGGATTCGAACCGCCATCCTTCTGCATGCAAGGCAAACATCTTTTTTTTTTTTTTTTTTTTTTTTTTTTTTTTTTTTTTTTTTGGTTTTTGGGCCACACCCGTTTGATGCTCAGGGGTTACTCCTGGCTATGCGCTCAGAAATCGCCCCTGGCTTGGGGGAACCATATGGGACGCCGGGGGATCGAACCGCTGTCCGTTCCTTGGCTAGCGCTTGTAAGGCAGGCACCTTACCTCCAGCGCCACCGCCCGGCCCCGCAAGGCAAACATCTTAACTCCATGCTATCTCTCCGGCCCCCACTTTTTTTTATATTAATGAAAAAAATTTTTAAATGTTTTTTTATTTTTTGATGTAAACTAAAAAGTTAGGTAAATGTGTTTAACCAGCTGTGGATAAATATAAATATTTAAATATATTATTTAACTTTATACATTACATTATAACAAATTTATAAATATATTATAAATATAACAGCATAAATATGTCAGCATATTGTAAATATACTTCGGCCTTGCAGGCTGGTTGATCCCAAGCTACTATCTCCTGATGGCATCTCGCATTCCACCATTTTCTTTTTAATTTTTTTAATGTTTTTAACATTTTCAAACTTTTATTTTTAAAGAATAGTGTCATACAATTAAAATTAACAATACAATACAGTTCAACAGTAAAATCAAGATTTTGTAGTCAAACTTACATTTTTTTCAGAATTAACTTTACATGCATTTAAAATTTATTAAAATAATAATTATCTTAAATGTTTCTACTATTTTATAAAATATCAATTAAATTCTAGCAAAAGGTAATATTTACATTTTTCTTGTTTGCTCAAGCCTTCATCCCATCAAGAAAAATATCCAGCACCATAAAGATAACAATCACTTCTCTAATAGTATAGAAATGGTTGTATTATTGCACATTCCAAAGGAATCTTCAAATACATATGATTTTTTTAAATAAAATTTAAACCAATGAGAATAGTGATTACTAAAAGTAAGATGAACAGAAGTATCTTTAGGGTAGGATATGCTAATTAACTTTTATTTCTAAATTTGGGCAGCTGAGTTCTTTCAGTCCCATGTTATCTTTGCACAAAATGGTGTGGCCAACCAGATAGTGAGTTCTTGGAATGCCTGAAATCTTAAATTATTTTAAGGGTTTCTGCCCTGAGAAATTTGTACCTTAAAATAAATTTAAAGAATTACAAATTAAGTATAATTGACTGTTAAACTCTTATTTAATTCAAAAAAATAATAAACTTAAAATTAATGTGTCATCATTTCTTTTTTTATAATTATCTTTATTTAAACACCATGATTACAAATATGATTATAGTTGTATGATTACAGTCATGGAAAGAACACCCCCCTTCACCAGTGCAACATTCCCACCACCAATTTCCCAGATCTCCCTCCTCCCCACCCCCCCCACACCTGTACTCGAGACAGGCTTTCTACTTCCCTCATTCATTCACATTGTTATGATAGTTTTCAGTGTAGTCATCTCTCCAACTGCACTCATCACTCTATTTGATGAGCTTCATGTCATGAGCTGCACCTACCAGCCACCATTTTCTTTAGAATGTATTTTTTCTTGTTTTCCTCATCTAAAAACTATGTATATCTATGGTCAGGTGCGTCTTATAGAGCAAAAGTTATGGTAAGTAGATGAACTGCTAATGTGGCAAGTAATTTGATCATTTCAAGGCATTGTTCATTCTTTGTTTGTTTTTGTTTTTGTTTTTGGGCCACACCCGGCGGTGCTCAGGGGTTACTCCTGGCTGTGTGCTCAGAAATAGCTCCTGGCAGGCATGGGGACCATATGGGACACCGGGATTTGAACCAACCACCTTTGGTCCTGGATCAGCTGCTTGCAAGGCAAATGCCGCTGTGCTATCGATTCTCCGGGCCCGCATTGTTCATTCTTTTGTTGTAAAATACATCCTGGGTTATGTGTATGCCTATGAAAAGTGATATTTTGTATTTAATTTAGCAAGTATATTATTACTTTAAAAAAGTGAATGTAGGCCTTATACATCAGTTTCATAGTGAAGCATAGTGCAGATTACTTTGTTTGGGGGCCACACAAAGTGCTCAGAGCTTACTCCTTGCTCTTTTCTTAGGGATCATTCTTGATGAGGTTTGGGGAACAATATAGGATGCCAGAGATTGAACAAATGCTGGTCAGTTTCAAACAAGGCACATATCCTACCCACTGTAATAACTCTCTTCCTAGACTAAAATTCCTAAACTCTTTTTTTTTTTTAATTTTTTTTTTTTTTTTAATTTTTGGGCCACACCCGGTAATGCTCAGGGGTTACTCCTGGCTATGTGCTCAGAAGTAGCTCCTGGCTTGGGGGACCATATGGGACACCGGGGGATCGAACCGCGGTCCGTCCAAGGCTAGCGCAGGCAAGGCAGGCACCTTACCTTTAGCGCCACCGCCCGGCCCTTAAACTCTTGACTAAAATTATCTAAAGCCAAATTGCAGTGATAGAAATGTTCCATATCTATAAAGTCCCATGTAGTGACAACTTGCCACATGAAATACACACTTTAAATATGGATAATGCAACTGAGATGATAATTTTTATTGCAGCGGTTTTTGGGTTTGATTTTTGGGGTCACATCTAGTTGTGTTCAGGAATTATTCCTGGTTCTGTGATCAGGGTTTGTATACATATTATATTACAAAATATTTGTGTCTTAGTGGTACTCAGGAAACTATTTGGTTCTAGGGATCACACTAGGGTTGTCCATGTGCAAGGTAAGTGCCTTACTTTTGCACTATTTCTCTGGCCCTTAGTCTCCATTTGTAATTCAGTTCCAGATAACCATCTACCAGGATGCAAACTAGAGGCAAGAGAACATTGACTCTTTCCCACCTTAGACTATTATTTTGTTTAGCAGAGGCCATGGTGACATATAATGAACAAAGTGTGAGATCGTTTGAGTAGCAATACTATTGCTAAAAGACAGAAAGCACAGGGTGGTGTCTGCATGCAAGAGTTATATGGAAAATTGCCTGGCTTTCAAAGTTGGTCCACAGTCATGGAAAGATTGACAGACTGGCAGCTTACTGTGATTGTAAGGAGGATTGCCAGACAAATCCCCAACTTACAAAATAATGTTCTGTAATTAACCAACTTCTTTAGTCATCCCAGGTTCCGGAACTCAAGCCAATAAGAGAGAACTGTGAAGGCAATAAAACCTTCAGCATAGGAATCCCCTGCAATATACATCCTGACAAGACCATGAAAGAAAATGACAACGGGGTCTCTGTCACATGCAACATGAAAAAACTTAATTGGTACAAAGAGAACCTTGATTCTCTCTCTCAGTCTCAATGTGTGTCTCCTCTCAGTCTTTTCTCTTTTGATGGCAGGAACTGAACCCAGAACCTTGTTTCAAGTGAAGCTTGTACTTTACCAATGAGCTGCCTCCCTACTCTCATTCTTCTCTTCCTTGCAAAGTTGTCTCAGAATGCTTGAATGTAAGATCAAGATCCTCTCCATGGTCATCCTTTCAAATTCAACCAAGAAAAAGTGAAATCATAGTAGTAGGAAACACCTTACTCCCTTTGGACCTCACTGACAATCTGATGTTCCATGCCTGACCTAGCATTCTTCTTGTTCCAAGAAATAGCTCTGTTTGGGCCAACTTCATCACTTCTGTTGGCACTTTTCATATTATCACTTAAAATGAGAGTAGCCTGAACCAAATGAATCTCACTTTTTTGTTGTTGTAATTTTCAGATTTCCATGGGCATGGATGCTGCATCTCCCTGAAGAAATTGTACCCTGGGTTTCTCTAATTTCATGATCAGCACCTGCGTGCAGTAGACTTCTTAGTGACTTATTCCATTGATGACTACTAATCTGGGACAAATCCAACACAGCTAAACCTTTCTCCTGATAGGTTTTTTTTTTTTTTTTTTTTTTTGCCTTACTGTTCTTGCCTTGGGCTGTTGTAGTCTTTTGATGGTCTTAAATTAACAAGCTCATTTTGCATCTAGAACTAAGACAAGCCTTCCTGTCTTTCCCCTTTCAAATGAGGATGATTTCATCCCTATCACTCTAAGGTCCCTCACCCCCAAAGCTCAGATACCAATTAGCCTCCATTGGAGATTAATAAACAATACAATAATGAACAGATAAAAAGACTAATTCTTTGGCCGAGAGAACCACTTTAATTAATTTAATCCTGGCTGAAAGATCAGCTGTGCCCAGGCCTGCTCACCAGCAGGGTCCATTTATCCCAGTCTGTGCCTTCCTTGAAAGCCAGGGTGTGCCTGGGAGCCGGCACTTAAGCAACAATGAGAAACAGATTGTACTGTCAGGCTTCATTAAAGGTCATCATTAGTATTCCAATTTGACGACCATTGCTCTAGCTCACCCCTTTACCAATTCTTCCCTGGCGCATTGTGGAGTTTGGTTCAGCTGTGAGAGGCAAAAACTCTCCCCAGACTCTGAGCTATGTGGCTGGGTATCATTTGATGCCTGTCGCTCTGCAGCTTAAAGGACAAATCCTGGGGGAAGTGACTGTCCCTGATTTTATTTGAATAGCAAGTCATGTGCAGCTGCCTGAACGTTTTAAGGAATGGACTTTCGAGGGCTCAGGCACAGTCATCAGAAACAAGATGGTTTTGTCATCGTCCCCCAGGAGCCCATTTCAACCATTCTCTTGCAAAAGAACTGAGACAGATTTTTCAGTGGAGCCTCACTAGCGACTAATAGGAATTCCCATCAAAAAGAAAATTGCTCAGTGGAGGGGTAGGAAATGAGCCAGCTACTCCTTTAAAGCCAACAACCATCAGAGTACAATGCCTCTGGCTTTGGAAAGATCATCTTCAGTTTGCATGATATGGAATTTTAATTTTTCTCTGCAAACAACTGCTTTGTTTTGTTTTGGGGGAGCACTCCTGGTGATGTTCAGGGGTTACTCCTTACTCAGCTCAGGAATCATTCCTGGCGGTGCTCAGAGGACCATATGGGATGCCAGGGATTGAACCCAAGTCAGCCACGTGCAAGCAAGCCCCTTATCCATTGTATTTTTTTTCTCTCCAGTTCTCCCAGAACTATCAATTTTTAGCTACCTCCCTTCTGCTGAAGAAATTAATCTTCAGTTAATAATGTGCATAGGGCAAGATTTTCATGCCTGGGACCCTTTTATCTTATCGACTATCAATTCTCAGCTGTTTTGTAACTGGGTCAATCCTACTAAGTGTTGCTCTCACATCTTCTTTTCTAACTTTTTTTTTTTTTTTTTTTTTTGGTTTTTGGGCCACACCCGGCGGTGCTCAGGGGTTACTCCTGGCTGTCTGCTCAGAAATAGCTCCTGGCAGCACGGGGGACCATATGGGACACCGGGATTCAAACCAACCACCTTTGGTCCTGGATCGGCTGCTTGCAGGGCAAACACCGCTGTGCTATCTCTCCGGGCCCCTTTTCTAACTTATTTTTGCCAGAGTTTTTCAGCTGCTTGTTTTGGCTATTATTCTTTGTACTCTTTCAACAGATTTGCCTCACAACACATTTGGTGCCTGGATTATGCAGTTCACCTTAAAAACCAGTGTTTCTCACTTTTTTTTTTGTCTTGTTTTTGGGCCACACCCGGCGTTGCTCAGGGGTTACTCCTGGCTATCTGCTCAGAAATAACTCCTGGCAGGCACGGGGGACCATATGGGACACCGGGATTCGAACCAACCACCTTTGGTCCTGGATCGGCTGCTTGCAAGGCAAACGCCACTGTGCTATCTCTCCGGGCCCTGTTTCTCACTTTGGTTTTTGGTTTTGTTTTGGTCACAACCCATGGTACTCAGGGACTATTTCTGACTATGTTCAGAAGTGACCCCTGGTGGTACTTGAGAGATGATGTGTGATACCAGGGACTTGAACCAGGGTCTAGGCTCCCAAAACCATAAGGAAGGCAAGTGCTTATCCTCCTATACTATCTCAAGGATTGGCCCTAAACTGGCGTTTCTAGTGATTCTAATTTTGTTTCTTGAGACTAATATTCCAGTGAATGTGCCACCAGAATCAGTCTCTAATGTGTTCTTTATCCCTCCTTCACACTCTTTTCTTCTCTACTCTCCCCTTTTCTCTTCTTTCACTTTGCCATTGTGCAGATGGGCAAACAATGTCTAGGAAGATAAAGTTAAAGTAGGTAAATAAGTAGGAAAGTCTACTACATTTGGTAGAATTCCAGAGTAGCATTACTATTGAGTAGGTTTCACTGTGGATGTTTTAGTTTGGGGAGAAAACTATATTTTAAAATAATATATATAAGAGCCAAATAACATGTAATTCTAACTACTTGCTCACGGAACTAAAAATATCCTATAAGTAAGGACAGGTTATTTGTTTTTTGTTTTTTTGGTTTTTTGTGTTTTTTTTTTTGTTTGTTTGTTTTTGGGCCACACCCGGCGATGCTCAGGGGTTACTCCTGGCTGTCTGCTCAGAAATAGCTCCTGGCAGGCACGGGGGACCATATGGGACACCGGGATTCGAACCAACCACCTTTGGTCCTGGATCGGCTGCTTGCAAGGCAAACTCCGCTGTGCTATCTCTCCGGGCCCTGTTTTTTGTTTTATATCATTTTACCAGTGGTGCTGGGGGATATTCCTGCTCAGTGATCAGGTTTTGCTTCTACTGGTGTGCAGGGGAGCATGTGGTGTAAAGATTGAAACCATCCTGCAAATAAAACATGCACACAGGCCTCTGAGCTATCCTTTCATTTTTATTATTATTATTATTATTATTATTATTATTTAAAAATTTGGTGACAGTCCTATCACTGACATGACACAGAACATTTAGTAAAGATTGGGGGCCGGAGCAATAGCATAGCAGTAAGGCATTTGCCTTGCATGCAGCCAACACAGAACGGACCCCAGATTGAATCCAGGCATCCCATATGGTCTTCTGAGCATGCCAGGGGTGACTTTGGAGCCAGAGCCAGGAGTAACCCCTGAGCGCTGCTGGGTGTGACCCAAAAACCAAAAAAAAAAAAAAAAAAAAAAAAAGAACATGTGAACATGTAGTAAAGATAGACAGAAAGCAGAAAGACATGGCACAGGCCTCTCAGTCCTCATTCTATTTCATAGTAGGTTCCATGAGGAGACAATGTGTCTTGCTCATTGCTGTCTTCTAAGCACATATGTATCATAGTGCCTAGGAATCTGACACATGATTAAAATATAGTTTTGAAATTTCTGTTTCATTCACATGTGTCCATTCTGGAGCCTCAAGCAGGGATCATTTTACATCTCCTAACTCCCATCTTTGTGCCATAGCAATATTGATATCCAAAGAGATCTCACTGCTGCTAGTGAAATGGCAGGTACATGACTGTGCAACTGAATGAGAAGTGAAATATTTACTGAGCACAAAATGAATTACATCTCTGAGTTGGGATCCTGGGACAGAAGTGTTTTAACTTCTTTAACTTTAATGTCTACATTCAGTAGTGACTGGGAGAGAGGGGCTTGGAGAACTCCCTGTGATTCTTTTAGGCTTTCCAATTTAGTGTTCAGGGCCCAGAGATGCTGGAGATCATCAGGGCTATATCTGGCAGTGACCCAGGACTCTTTGGGCCCCAGAAAAATCCCTTCTAATCTATCTTAAATATAAAAAATAGTATATTTCAATACTGAAGGGCTCTGAGATTACTGTCCTTTTTTGGTTTGTTTGGTGGTTGGTTGGTAGCTTGGCAATGCCTGGTGATATTTAGGGTTTAGAGCTGGCTCTGCTCAGAGATCAATAGGCATTAAGAACAATGGTGCTTGAGAACAGTAAAGGTTGATTAGGGATTACATTTGGGTGAGCTACATGTAATCGAAGTGTGCTACCTGCTGTACTCTCTCTATGACTGTGTGAAATCCCTGAGATAAATTAAAAAGCCTTTTACACCTTTCCTCTATTCTTCTGTTTGTGGTATTTATCAGATCAGCTTCATGATTAGTCTCAGTATGGTTGACAGTATTATGTGGATTTTGAACTTTCTCATTCATGCTCTGGGAAGAAAGATGCTTTCTCCATCCTTCAAATAGATTCTCTACATTTTGCTGAGATCTAATTTTTCCTAAGTAATGGCAGTTTTTAGATTTTTTTTTAATTTAGATTGGATTATTTAGATTGGTTTCAAGCAATCAGGGCTGACCCTATGACCAAAGGACCAGCCCAATTTTACCCAAAATACATGAATGGTAGATTATGAGAGAATTTTTCCCAAAGGAAAGTTCAGAAAGAAGTCGAGAAAGGAAATAAAAGCTGAAGAGGCACAAATTTTCACTCATTTCTCTAAATGGCATTGACATATTCTTATAAATATTAATTAGTATCATAGATTGGTTTGCACACATCTCTCACAGCTTTCCTGTATTTATTTTAAATTACACAGCTTACAAAGTCGTTCAAAATATTTACTTCTGGCAATCAGTGTTCCAAAACCTATCCACCACAAGTATGATACTCTTTCCACAATTGTCCCCAGTTTCCCACTACTCCAAGCCTGCCCATTTGGCAGGCACAAAATAATGTATTTTATTTTGCTTATTACAACTAAATGGTAATGTAATTAAATGAAACATCAGTAAAAGAAAATGTGTAAAATTGCAATATCTCACAAATGGGGTCAATAAGTCATTGCCTAAAGATTCACTAAACTGCTGTGAGTTGAGCATTCTGTTTTAGATTGATTGTTGAGCTTAGGTAGCTTCTGTGCTACTTTTCCATCTAATTTGGTGTGCTCACAAAAAAAAAAAAAAATCAGTATTTAGACAGTTGAGGTGTTGAGCCACTTCGGTGACATGCTCCAAGAACTGCAAAATCTGTGAAACTGAAACTGGGTCGATGAGGTTACATGGGGGCAGCTGTGGGATGTAGGCCCCTTTAATATATTTAAGTGGTTACATTTACAGTATTTTCTCCCATCTTATTCTACATCTAAGTTTCTTGAGACAATTTCTGTCTTAAACAGCACAGTACACATTTGTTTTGTAATATCTGAAAGAGCCTAGAAAAATATGAAGTCCTAAATAAATCAGAGGATACTTGCTTTGCTACATTGCTTGTTATGATCTGTTGAGTTTGGGAAAGCATGTTAGAATCTCTAGTTTAGAGAGTCAAGTTCCTTGGCAAGAAGCTTATTCCTAAAGGATACTCTACTTTAGATTTTAGGGAAAATTCCTCAGCCCAGCCCTTATTAGATAATCAGCTCCAGGTTTTCTGAAAGAGTTGGCTTCCTGGCTGTTAGTGTAATAGCTCTGATCATTTTTGTAAGAAATAATTTATATAATATTTACAGTTTTCAGATTGTTTACGTGTCCAATCATAATAGATGAATGTTGAAATTCTGAGAGGCATACAAGTCCTGAGCGAGTGTATGTTGTATGTAGACTACGATCTTTTCAAAATTTTTAATAGCATGATTATTGAAGATATAAACTCGAATATTTCTAAACTGCTTAGATAGCTTTTGCTTTAAGATATAAAATTTGCAATACTACTGTGAAAGATCTGTAAGCCAATATGGTCAAAATAAAAATTAAAAAAAAAGATATAAAATTTGCAACTTCATATTTATTGCATACTTACACATATTTTAACTTCAATATTCAAGTCTGACGATTATTAGCTAGTAACTTTACAGGTGAGGAAAAGTGAATTGAGAAGGAACAGGACTTACCAAAGATCATATAGATGTGAAGTCCAGGTCATCTGATTCCAAATATAATTCTCTTTCTACAATAGTATGGTGTATACATTTGGGAATTTATGGGACCCACCACAAAAATATCAGATTCACTTTAGACTTTTGGAAAAGACTTAGACATCTGTGTGAGCAGGCGCTTAGAATCAATTAGTAAGATTGGATCAGAATTTTCATCTGTGTGGAATTTTTTAAGGTCAGAACAGTCTCCAGTGTAATCTGAACTTAGCTACCAGAAGAGCTAAATGACTCTTAAGGCCTCTTCAACTTTTAAATTCTGAATTTCTGGAATCTCTATTCCAAGGACTGTTCATCATTCCAAAAGCTTTGATTACATTGTCAGGAATGATTTACCCATATTATAGAGCATCTGTTTCTAACAATTAACATGTTGTTACTAACAATTAGGTCCACTTTTGAACCATGACCACAGAAAGAACGAATGTTCTTTGGCAGCCCATCTTACCCTGGGAAAGAAAGTAAAACCAATGAAATTATTTTGTGTTGTTTCTGTTGAAATTATATGATCTCCTTCAAACAGTCTCAAGGGGATAAAATTCATGCAACTTATTTATTTATTTATTTATTTATTTTTGGGTTATTAGGTTACACCCAGCAACACTCAGGGGTTACTTCTGGCTCTGCTCTCAGAAATCGCTCCTGGCATGCTTTGGGGACCATATGGGATGCCAAGGATCAAACGTGCGTCTGTCCCAGGTCTGCTGCGAGTAAGGCAAATGCCATACCGCTGTGTTATCACTCCAGCCCAAGTTCTTGAAACTTTAAATAAAGGAATTTGGTTTATAAATGAAGCCATTCATGTGGTTACTCATCGTAGTTGTCCAGTTAATGATCATTCCTCTCTTCAAATCAAAGTAGTTTAATTTAAATCACCAGTTCTCTACGAAGAATTACTTCTTTATAAACAATAATTCTTTGTAGAAAACTCTACATATTTGGGGGGGGGGGTAAAAGGGTTTGCTATATATAGTCCTGTACATACTCAGTTTCAGCATTAATTTCACCACAAAATACATTTAAAATGAAAATTGTATGCTTATTTTTGTATCATATTAGAAAATGGAATAATTTTATAATAAACAGAAAATAAGTAAGATTTTTTAAATCTTGTAAATTATATTTTATGAAATCATTATAAAACAATGATTTATAATAAAACATTTGTAGTTGCAATTTTACAGGAAGTTTACATTCTTTCTCCAACTTATTTTTCCTATCCTCTAGTTCCCTGTGAACACTATTCTACTCTTCCTATGACTTTTTTCTTTTCCTTCCTTTTGCGATTAAATGTGACAGTTTCTAAATCAGTTTGTAAAAGTTCAGGCAGATGGTCTGAGATCTTTAGCACTGTACTGCCCTCCTGTGTCTGCCATTGAGTTTACATCACCAAGACCCAGTAGGAGGGGGATGATCATTTGTGGGTTTATGCCTGTCTATGTTAGGCTTTGAGTTTGATCATCAGCACCACCAACAAAATAATAACAACAACAATAATATAAGACTTGATTAAAATCTCTTTGCTGCCTTTCTATCA
This sequence comes from Suncus etruscus, assembly GCF_024139225.1. NCBI lineage: Eukaryota > Metazoa > Chordata > Mammalia > Eulipotyphla > Soricidae > Suncus > Suncus etruscus. The sequence goes on from NC_064856.1 coordinate 70,901,248, forward strand.
CCAATCTGTTCTCTTTCACTGCCACTGCCCACTAGTTTTAAATTTAAATAGAGATTTTTAGAAGGCTCTTACCAAATAATTGTGTCTTTGTTCACAGAGGAATCTGAATTCTCTCTCCCTGCACTCAGGATTTTCTTCCCTTCATTATTCTCAATTATAAATTGTCTAAACATTTATAAATATATATATTGTATATCAATCAACCCAAAGAAGCCAGTTTCCCAGAACTCAGCAGTTTGAAAGGAAGACTGAAATGTTTATCAAGATGAGATGTTGATAATTCGTTTTTATTATTACTTAAGTATGAATTCCCAGTTATAAATAATTGTCAATGTTAATGAGATCTCCTGTGAGGAAACACATTTGACAAATGGCTTAACTGATGAGAAATCTAATTCAAAAGCTTCCTCCCACCCCCATTGGGGAGGGCAGGCCGCCCTAGAGGTGCTCAAGGGAAAATCCTCCTTCTGATTCTTAGCCAACCAGGCAAGTGGTCCAATGTGTGGGTTCAAGGCTGTGGTGCTGCTTGGGCCCTGAGTTGCCAGGATTACTCCATCTCTGTGGAGCTCTGGGGCAGAGCAGAGAATGAAATGTTCTGATTTTGTGTTAGGGAGTGAGTTTTGTTCCTACTTTTTTGTTTTGTTTTGTTTTGTGGGGGGCCACACCCGACAGTGCTCAGGGGTTACTCCTTTCTCTCTACTCAGAAACCATTCCTGGCAGGCTCTGGGGACCATATGGGATGCCAGTCTGTCCCGGGTGGGCAGCATGCAAGGCAAATGCCTTACCACTGTGCTATCACAACAGCTTCGGTTCTTTAGTCTTGTTTTTATTTGGTGTGTGTGTGTGTGTGTGTGTGTGTGTGTGTATTTTGCACAGGGACTGACACAAAAAATTATAAATGTGTGAACTTTTACAAATTTGTATATAAGTTACATAAAAATATATTTTGTAAATTACCTGGATCAGTTAGAATTCTTTCAGCTGTAAGTGACAGAGAAAAAAAAAAAGAACATATTGGCCAGCCAATATATCAAACAATACCTTTGGACACAGTCTCTCAACTGTAACTCATCCTAATGAGTCTCTTTCCATGGTGGCATGATGACTTGCATAGACAAATGCCCTCATTGCTTACCATTGAATGGAACAGTGAGTCTTTGTCAGTGAAAGCAGCAAAATTCTGACAGCAACTTCTGAGTAAGTCACCAGACACACTCTAAAACCATCACTGTGATTAGGGAGTAAGCTTTTTTTTTTTTTAAATAATACTTTTTATATAAAAAATCTAATACTTTTTATGCCAGAGAGATAGCATGGGGGTAAGGCGTTTGCCTTTGATGCAGAAGGATGGTGGTTCGAATCCCGGCATCCCATATGGTCCCCTGTGCCTGCCAGGGGCAATTTCTGAGCATAGAGCCAGGAATAACCCCTGAGTGTTGCCGGGTGTGACCCAAAAACCAAAAAAAAAAAAATTTTTTTTTATTTAAACACCTTGTTTAAAACATGTTACAAACATGATTGTGGTTGTGTTTCAGTCATATAAGAGGACACTCCTCATCACCAGTGCAACATTCCTACCACCAATGTCCCAAATATCCCTCCTCCCCACCTCGCCCCCACCTGTACTTTAGGCAGGCTTTCTACTTCCCTCATACATTCTCATTGTTAGGATAATTTCAATGTAGTTACTTCTCTAACTAAACTCATCACTCTTTGTGGTGAGGTTCATGAAGTGGGCTGTAACTTCCAGCCCTCCTCCCTTTTGTCTCTGAAAATTATTGCAAGAATGTCTTTCATTTTTCTTAAAACCCATAGATGAGTGAGACAATTCTGTGTCTTTCAGGGCAGGAGCGATAGCATGGAGGTAAGGCGTTTGCCTTTCATGCAGAAGGTCATCGGTTTGAATCCCGGCACCCATATGGTCCCCCGAGCCTGCCAGGAGTGATTTCTGAGCATAGAGAGCCAGGAGTAGCCCCTGAGTGCTGCCGGGTTTGACCCAAAAACCAAAACCAAAACCAAAAAATAATTCTTTCTCTCTCTCTCTCTCTCTCTCTCTCTCTCTCTCTCTCTCTCTCTCTCTCTCTCTCTCTCTCTCTGACTTATTTCACTCAGCATAATAGATTCCATGTACATCCATGTATAGAAAAATTTCTTGACTTCATCTCTCCTGACGGCTGCATAATATTCCATTGTGTATATGTACCACAGTTTCTTTAGCTATTCATCTGTTGAAGGGCATCTGGCTTGTTTCCAGAGTCTTGCTATTGTAAATAGTTTGCAATGAATATAGGTGTAAGGAAGGGATTTTTTTATTGTATTTTTGTGTTCATAGGGTATATTCCTAGGAGTGGTAACTTGTGAGTTGGCTGGAAATGAATCATACACCTACTCTTACAGCCCATGGTAGAAGATGGAATATGATAGGTACCTGCTGGACAAAGAGAGGATGAATAAATACTGCTACCAGGTAGAAAACTACTCAATAGATGGAGAGATAGTACAGCAGGTAGGTGCTTGCTTTGCACACAGTCAACATAGGTTCATTTGTCAATATCCCATGTGGTTCTCTAAACACAGCCAGAAGTAATTTCGGAGAGCAGAGATCTAATGCATGGCAAAATGGTGCAGTGGATTTGGTATAATATTAAGAGTTTAATTTATTTTGCTTCTTTTAATTCTCCCAACAGCTTTAAGGGGAGTCACCAGTCCTCCTTCATAGACTTTCAAGGTTTAAGAACATGGGCTGGAGTGATAGCACAGCGGTAGGGCATTTTGCCTTGCACACTCTGACCTGGGAAGGACCCAGGTCTGATCCCCAGATCCCCAGCATTCCATATGGTTCCCAGAGCCTGCCAGGAATGATTTCTGAGTTCAGAATCAGGAGTAACCCCTGAGCGTTGCTGGGTGTGACCCTGAAAGCAAAAACCAAACAAAAATAAAAAATAAAAAAAGAATAAAAAATATGATCCGGGCCCGGAGAGATAGCACAGCGGCGTTTGACTTGCAAGCAGCCGATCCAGGACCAAAGGTGATTGGTTCGAATCCCTGTGTCCCATATGGTCCCCCGTGCCTGCCAGGAGCTATTTCTGAGCAGACGGCCAGGAGTAACCCCTGAGCACCACTGGGTGTGGCCCCCCCCAAAAAAAAAAAAGAAAAAGAAAAAAAAATATGATCCAACTCAGCTGACATATGACAGGATTTTATTTTCTCATTCATGAGATTTGGGGTTTAAATTAAATTTGATTAAGGGTTATGTGAGATAGCTAAATGATAGCTAAAAAAATTTGGTAAGCCTGCTTTTTTTGGTGGGAGGCCCAGATTGATCACTGTCACCACATGATTTCCTGTGCACTACCAGGAGTGACCCCACTCTTCATTGTGCTCAGAGGCTATTCCAGGTCTGGCCCATCAAGAAACCACCAACACCAGCAACAAAATAGATATGATTTTTTGTCTGGATTAGTGCTTGTTTGAATCTTTGATTTCAGCTCTACACACAAAATAAAATTTCCATTTCTCTGGCGCCCTCTTGTGTTCTGTAGCCAAAATAAATCAAGACCGTCAATTCTTCTGGGAATTGAGATGAAAGCAAATCTAAATATATTTTCAATATATAAAAATATACAGATAGGGGCCGGGCGGTGGCGCTGGAGGTAAGGTGCCTGCCTTACCTGCGCTAGCCTAGGAGACGGACCGCGGTTCGATTCCCCGGCGTCCCATATGGTCCCCCAAGCCAGGAGCGACTTCTGAGCGCATAGCCAGGAGTAACCCCTGAGCGTCACCGGGTGTGGCCCAAAAACCAAAAAAAAAAAAAAAAATACAGATAGATATAGATATAATATATATCCACCAGCTGTACTTTCTTTCATTAATCAGTTTTAAGGAAACTTCAGCTCCTTCTCAGAGATACTCACACAACTTACAAAATGCATTTATGTATTTGACATTTTGGGAGTTATCTATCTCCTTTAAGCTCTCTCCTTTACCTCTCTTGAGTCAAGACCACTCTCACGTTTCTCTTGTTTTCTTTCTAAGACTAAGGTCCTGATATTCCAGTGAGAATGTTGCACTGGTGAAGGGGGGTGTTCTGTTTATGACTAAACCCCAACTACAATCATGTTTGTAATCATGGTGCTTAAATAAAGATTTTATAAAAAAAAATTAAAAAAAGAAAAAACTGAATGCTGCTTGCTGGAAGTTCTCTTTGAAAAAAGCATGACAGCTATATTTCACTTTCACTTTACTAAAAGTGACCTGGTCTTTAGTGTCTTGCAAATCTTTTTATTTGTACACTAATAAAATAGATCTTTTAGCTTTTCAGTACATTTCATACCACAGAAATCTTATGTGATATAATGCAAGTGAATAGAGGCATGGGGAATAAATTAAAGCCACAGAATTGTCCTATCTTTTAATGACTCTTTGCTTTGGGTTGTCTGCCTCCGCTGGTTAATTAATGTTCATATTTTTCAGATTCTTAGACTCAATTGGAACCTGCATAATCTTGGCATGGAACTGAATAATTGATATTAACATGTTAATAATATATAATTATTACAATATACAAATATGAATAGTAATGACTGACTTCTTTTTATTTATTTATTAATTTTTTTGGTTTTGGGGTCACACCCGGCATTGCTCAGGGGTTACTCCTGGTTCTACGTTCAGAAATCACTCATGGCAGGCTCGGGGGACCATGTTTGATGCCAGGATTTGAACCATCGACCTTCTGCATGCAAGGCAAATGCCTTACCTCCATGCTATCTCTCCAGCCCCAATGACTGACTTCTATGGACAGACTTACATATAGATTTTTTTAATGAAATGTTTGTATTTCTTACTTTTTTTCTCCTTTTTTTTAATTTTTATTTTGATCATATTGGCTTACATATCTTTCACAGTAGTATTATAGGTACATATTAACATTGAATCAGGGGAATACCCATCACCAAATTTGTCCTCCCCCAACCCCCATTCCCTTCCTGCAACCCATATCCCACACCATCACCCCCAGGGCTGCTAGAGTAGGTGGACCCCTCTTTGTCTAGCTTACTATTAGTGATCATATATTTGTTTGGTCCTGGTACTCTCCCTTGTTTCCCCTTCTATTTAAGAGACGGAGCTAGATAAATCGAGTTATGTGGTTTTGTTTGAAGGAAAGAAAAGCAATAGAATGGAGTAAAAAATAAGAATAAAATAAAATAAAATAAATTAAATAAGCTGAAAATGGCAGAGTCCTTCTAGAGGCTTTCAACCTCAGTTTGAGCGAGGACATGAAATAGCTAATTGAAACACCACATCAATACAGAAAGAAATATCAAATTAAATATTTATTGAGCACTATAGCAATAAAGACAAGCACCACACAAAAGTCTCGGTTCTGAAATCAAACCATGCCGGAGTACAAAAAGAAAGAGAAAGAGAAAATAAAATAAAATAAAATAGGAGACATCAACTTCAATAGCTACACCAAAATAAAGACGTCAATAAAAATCAATCAATAAATAAATTTATATGTGAAAAAATGATTATTTTGTGCTTTTTTTTTTCTTTTTCTTTCTGCATAGGCACAGTAACTATTGGGGATATTATAGAGGGAATTCCCTTGGCCTATGAGGTACAGGGTTTCTCCACCCCTGAAGTATACTGTCATGGGATTAACTATAGACTCCTTGCATGGTCATTTACTCTTCCCTTGGTGCTTTTTTGGTGTATAGAAGACTTTTTCTTTGTCATGGATGGTAAAATCGGACCTCTGTATCTAGAGATCTTGGTGTCTGTACAGCTCAAGGAATGGAGCTTATAATGAAGTCTTTCTTTGTGGTTCTAGCAGTTCTGCTTCTTCGGTGTCATTTTAATCCATCTTCTGTAGTTGGTGGTCTTGGTCATTACATTGCTCTATGATGGAGCCTGGGATAGTCTCTCGTTATGCTTCTGGAAGACCCATTCAGTTGCGATTGTCTCAGTCAGACCTCTGGAATTGGACATCTTGTTTGTTGAACAGATTGTAGACCAAAAGCTAGGCTAGTGCTTTTTGTTGTTGTTGTTGTTGTTGTTGTTGGTCCCAGGATGCATACTTTCCAGTGATCTGTATATAGCGATCTTGTCTTTTGCACAGATTGAAGAGTGACAATTACATATAGATTTTAATGTGTATATGTATATACTTATGTATATGTGTATGCTTATGTATATGCTTGGGTTATGCTAAATACATAGCTGATTGTTTTACATGTTTTACATGAAACATCTCAATTTTTATGTCTTCTATGAAGTAAATTATGCTATAATTTTTTTTTTACAGATAAAGAAGCAGGTAGATAAGCAAAAAGAGACATTACAGCTTTATTTTGTTCTGTTTTTTTGGGGGTCACATCTGGCAGTGCTCAGGGCTTCTTGCTGGTGGGCTTGGGGTACCAAATGGAGTTCTGGGTATAGCACACAGGTCAGCTGTGGGTAAGGCAAGCTTGTAACTCCCTATATTCCCTCTCAGACTCCAATACTTTTGGGTGAGGTTTGGGCCACACCCAGTGAGGCTCAGGAGTTACTCCTGGCTTGAGAAACCATATGGGATGTAGGGGAATTGCCTAGGCTAGCACAGGCAAGGCAGATACCTTACCACTTGCGCCACCACTCCAGCCCCAAGACTCCTTACTTTTTAAATAATTTACCTGGGGTAAATTTACTCAAGGCAAACTATGTGAAGTAGGTACTGAACTAGAAGGCTGGTGTTCAAATGTTGCCTCTACCACATTCTAGCTGGCTGAAGCAGACAACCTGGTCCTAAAGATAAATATGAACAAAAGAATCATTTTTTCAGTTTCAGTCTCTACAAGGTCCAGTCCTACAGAAAAACCTGTTTGCAAGTTTCTCTGGAACTCAATCTTCCTTATTTATTAGCTGTATCCTCACACTCTTCACCATCTTTACTGAAGAATTCTCTACTCCTTGGAGATAAGTAAACAAATAAAAGTTTCCAATTTACTGATAGGAAAGTGGAGACCAAGATTAAGAAACTTCATTTCAGTCTGAGTTTTCAAGGGTTCCTTTTGCTTTCTTTCCTTCTGCTTTTCTCTCTCCATTTGCCCTCAATTAGGAAATCTCTGATGCTGCAGAGGCTGGACTGTGTCACATGATCTCAGGACCTTGACAATAGTTAGTTGACAAGGAAGAAAGATCATGATCTCTTTGTTAGAGTTTTTATTCTTTTTGTACACTTATTTGACACTTGAGATTTTGACCTATAATATATTTGGTCATGTTTTACAGTGTCATTTAATTTGCACTTTAGTTTTTCCAAGTGTTAATTTCTTTTTCAAGTGAGAGTGAACTTATTTGTGATCTTATTCATCTCAGAAAACTCAGTGGTTTGGTACAGAATTTAATGCAAATTAATGAACAGTATCCACTGACAAGATTGATCAAAGTATTTTATAGTAAGTAAAAATGCCAGCTAAGCTGCTGTAAAAAAATTACAGTCACTCAATATGACAGAAGTTTACTTCTCTTCCACCTAAGACAGAGAGATGTCCTAGAAAGGCTCCCAGGGACTCAGTTTCTAATTTTAGACTCTGATACAATTTTTTGGTTTGTTCGTTTTTGGGCCACACCTGGTACACTCAGGGGCTACTCTTAGCTATGTGCTCAGAAATTGCCCCTAGTTTGGGGGACCATATGAAATGATGGGGATCGAACTGAGGTTTGTCCTGGGTTAGCTGCTTGCAAGACAAACGCCCTACCACTGTGCTATAGCTCTGGCCCCAAACTTTGATACATTTTTAAGAGTGCTTTTTCCTTTTAATAGCTAAAGTCATTTTGCTAGAATCTTATCCACATTATGAACTAAGAAAAGAAGAGGATAGTGAAGGAAAGCAGATAGCTTCCTTATTAAAATATGATTTTTAAATGTATATGTTACATATAGTCAGAGATCATTGGGTGAAATATTGTTATATGATCATATAGGCTTCCAGCTCAGAGTGAAGGGGCCTGAAGCAGTCACTGTGAAGATTAAGAAAACAAGACAGGGGGCCGGAGAGATAGCATGGAGGTAAGGCGTTTGCCTTTCATGCAGGAGGTCATCGGTTCGAATCCCGGCGCCCCATATGGTCCCCTGTGCCTGCCAGGAGCAATTTCTGAGCCTGGAGCCAGGAATAACCCCTGAGCACTGCCAGGTGTGACCCAAAAACCAAAAAAAAAAAAAAAAAAAAAAAGAAAACAAGACAGACATTAGAGAGAAAGCATGGGGGTCAGGAGGTTGACTGTGTCATGGACATTGGATATCAATCTCCATTGGATATTTATTATTCAGCAATAATCAGTCATAAGAAAAAGGGTAGATTACAGATAGATTCTTAATCAATACTAACTAAGCCTATTGTGGTTACAATCTTATAAAGGAAGGTGAGGGACAAGGGACAAGGAAGTTTTAGGCATAATTTCTAAAGGCTGTCTTCCTCCGGGGAAGGGTGACAGATAAGAGACAGTATAGAGGGCTCCAGTGCCCAGGGCGTTCCCTGAGTAATATCAGCATTCAGATAAGAACTCTTCAGTTTACTATTTGTACCTTCTCTCAGATTCCTTGACCTCTAAAGGTTTTATACTACTGATTTTTTTTTTTTTACCATAGGTGTAGTAGCTTACTACTACATCTAAGTGGTATTGGAAACAGAATTTAAAAGGATAACCATGTGATTTGATAAAACTAGAGCTAAAAGAAAGATTCATTGCTAAAAGAAAGATGAGGCATTTTTTACCATTTAACCTCTACTAGAATGGCCAAAATTAAAAAAAAAATTAATGATACTCAGTGGGTAGGAGAATAAAATGGCATATACACTATTGAGAGCTCTTAATCAGCCCTCACCTTTGGTAATTAAGAGATTAAAACATATGTCCCTGGAAAGACAGGTACAAGCATGCTCATAAAAGTTGTATGCTAAAAAAAAAAGTTGTATGCAGAGTAGTGCCAAATCGGAAACACCCAAGGGCCACCAACTGAAGGATAATTGGACATGGTGTGGGCCAATCATGCAGTGGTGTGCTACTCAGTAATAAAATGGGTCAAACTACTCATGCATAAAATCACTGACATTTACTAGGAGTGGAGATAGTAGATAGACCCTAGAAATTATGCTTTAATTTATTTTAAAGCTAGAATAAAGATAATAAGCTATTAAGTTGTAACAATCTATTTTCTTTCTTTTGGTTTTTGGGTCACACCCGGCAGCGCTCAGGGGTTACTCCTGGCTCTACACTCAGAAATTGCTCCTGGCAGGCTCGGGGGACTATATGGGATGCCAGGATTCGAACACCGTCCTTCTGCATGCAAAGCAAATTCCCTACCTCCATGCTATCTCTCTGGCTTCAATAATCTTTATTTATTTATTTTTTATAAAAGTGATATATCTACTTAGAGAAACACAGGCCTATCTTGTTTTAGGGTCTCTCCCAGTTCACTTCATGGATTACATGCTCAAGGATCATGGCTGGAGGTACTCAGAGTTCCATATGCCATGCTGAAGACTGAACCTTAGTTACCTGCATGCTAGGCAAACATCTTACTCCCTCTTATATCTCTGGCTCCATGGAATATAGCTGTAAGTTATGATTAATAATTATAATTAAATTGAATTTTTAAATGAAAGAATAGACATTACATTTCTAGAGCCCATGAAGATCATAAGAGCCCTACAAACAATAGTAGGTTCTTTATTTAATTTAATTTTTGTAGTTTCAGGACTCAAACCCAGGACCTCTTGCACAGGAGGCATGTGGCCTACTTCCTTCCTAGTCATATCCTAGCCTCTAAAAAACATTACATGAGTAAGAGAAATTTGATACACAAGAGTACAATCTGAATGATTTAATTTATGTTCTACAATAGCCAAAACTAATCTATACTGATAATATCAGATATCATTCCTTTGGGATGGGGTGGTATGACCTAGAAAGAGAAAGGGCATTTTTGGGTTGACAAAAATATTTAATATCCTGCTAGCGATAGAGGCTACCTAGGTATATGCATATTCCTAATTTGTGAAAATAGACCCTTAGATCTGTGCGTTTTATTGTGGGAAAATTATGCCATAATTTTTTAAGAAGAAAAGGAAAAAAGTCTCTAGAAAACAATACCCTGCAATAGATGAGATGAGTAAAATCTTGCGCAGATTTTAAGGTGCATTTTAGTAGATGCTTTAGGAACTAAGCAAGAAGAATGTCCCTATGGCTGGACAGTGGGAAACAAGCTACTTTGCTATGTACCAATCAAGGTATTTTTGTAAGCAATAGAAAGTTTCTCTGCTCAGCTCACTCAGAAAGGATATTTATTGGAGAAGCAAAAGGAAGCATAATGAACAGTCTCTAAAAACAGGCAGGAGGTAAAGGAGGCAAAACACAAATATTATCATATCCCAAGATCACTGACAGATTATGACTGATATCATCTACTCTTGCCCAGTTATCTCAGCCTTCCCACTGTTTTTTTATTTGTTTACCAAAAATTAAAACAACAAGAACAACAACAAAACACAACCAACAGGACTTGAGTGATAGTACAGCAGGTAGTGCATTTGCCTTACAAGCAAGCAGACAATCCAGGGTTCAACTCCCAGTATCCCATATGGTTTCCAGAGCACCGCCAAGAGTAATTCCTGAGTGCAGAGCCACCTGTTTTGGCCAAACAGCAAAAACAAACAAATAAACAAAAACAAACATGGATGGAGTATCTAACTAACTAAGCCTATCTAACACCTACATATAATAGTTGGAAGAGGGGACACGTTTTCCCTTGCCTCGCCTATTTTTGAATTTTTTCAAATAAGACTGGTATTTGAATGCCTAGATTAACCACCACTGATCACAACACAACTATCTCTGTGGTGCAGATTCCTGCTTGTGGTTCTGGCTCAGAAACTTCCAGCTAGGCCCTTTTTACCCAGAGCAAGTTCAATATAGGTGAGCTAACGTTGGAGCCACAGTTCTGGGCCAGGGCCAGTGGCTCAGCCATCTGGAGATTGAAACAGATCACGATCCAGGCAGGGAAACCGGTAATACAGGAGAGATCTGATGACAGCTTGTCCAAATAATCTACATGGGAGGGTTTAATAAATTTGGAAAGTGGGGAATGAAGCTGACAGAGAGAGACTGGAGAGGGCAGGGTTGAAAAAGTAGGATTATTATGGAGGTATATATATATATATATGGAGAGAGGGGGGGGGCAACGAGTCCGTTTATTTTATTATTTTATGTTTGGCCTGGTAGATGAAGAATATTTAAAAAAAAACATTTGAACAATCTGTGATGAAGCAGTTCATTGCGCAAAAACATTGAGAAAGGGACTAGGGAAGGTTCAAGCCTATTGGCTGAGGCCTTGGAGGGGCCAGACGAGCGGCGAGGGTGTAGAAAAACGTTGGGGAGAGGGTTCTGATGATCCCAGACATTTGGGGGAGAAGTCTCTGAGCACTGTACGTAGGGGGGCCCTTGCACGTGCTCGGGGAGTCCACTTCCAGCCCAGCCGCTGTCTCCCGGCCTTGCCCCTTCTGGGCGTGGCGAAGCGCCGCGCTGCAGAGTCCCGGAAGCCGAGCCGGGCCGGGTGAGCGTGACGGCTTAGACCACCCCCTTTCCCACCCCGCTCACCCGCTCACCTGGAGGCTGCCCGCCTCTGGGGTCGGAGCCGAGGCACTCGGAGCCTCAGGGAAAGCGATCTGGCCCCATGCCCCCATGCTGAGCGCGGCGGTGGCAGTGGCGGTGGCAGCCCTAGTTGCAGCTCAGCTCTGGCTGGGGCTGGAGGACCCGGGGCCGGGGGACTGGTTGTAGGTAACCCCCTCACGATGGGTAACCAAGCTGGGACCCCTCACCTATGGGTGGAGCAGGGAGGCATCGGGACCCCGGAGAAGAAGGCATATAGAAGGCACAAAGGCCTGCAGGGGCCCAAGCCAGTTTGTGATATTAGAGGCAATGTTCCTTATTCTAGATTCTTGTTTTGTTTTGTTTTGGGGTCACACCCGCTCAGGGGTTCCTCCTGGCTCTGCGCTTAGAAATCGCTCCTGGCTTGGGGGGGACCATATGGGACACCCGGGGGATCGAACTGCAGTCCGTCCTAGGCTAGCGCGCGCAAGGCAGTGGCGGTGCGCCCTGCGCCACCGCTCCAGCTCCTTTATTTTAGATTCTCTCAATATGTAGGTGGCCTGGGTCCAAAGGGACAGACATCTAGGGTGCCCCGCCCTGTACCCCGCCCTGTATGTGACTCAGCACTTTCCCCTGGGCGCGGCTGGGAATAGTGACAACCTGCATTCGAGAATAGCAATAGCTTCTCCGGGTGCACTAACAACCTTTGATCCGGCGCCCACCACCTGTGTCCTTCTGCCTCCTGCAGCAGCATGACCGACGTGGACGCTCTGGCAAAGCTGCGGGACGACTTCAGGATGCAAAACAAATCTGTGTTCATCCTGGGCGCCAGCGGGGAGACTGGGGGAGTGCTCCTGAAGGAAATACTGGAACAGAACCTGTTTTCCAGAGTCACGCTCATTGGCCGGAGGAAGCTCAACCTCGAAGGGGAGGCTTACCAAAACGTGGTGGGTATCTATCCCAGCTGGGACTTGATGGTGTGGTGTAGTCACACTATTTCTGCTGGATAAACAGGTCTCACTTCAAGTCTGAACATAGCCTGATCAGTGGTTTCATCACCCCGGCCAGCAGGGTGACCAGACCCTCCACTAGGGTCTCTGAGAGTTCTTATAGTTGGCTGCACTTCTGCATCTGGGCCCCAGCAGGCCACCCCCTCACTTTGTGAATTTGGGCAAAGCTCTAATGGCAATCTAGACCCACAGAAGGCCCCTATCTACATTGGAATAGGAGATAGTAGAGCAGTTTTCAGAAGTGTTGCATTTTCTTAGGGGTTGTTCAACAGAACCCCCCAGCCCCTCTCTGTGATTTTTTTTGATCCAATATTTCAGTGCTTTGCCCATCAGTGCAGTGCTGCACCGGATGCAGATCTTCGAGTCACCAGAACCACACTAAGTATCTCAGGGGCTACATGCAGAGAGTTCCCAGGGATTCACTCTGGTCCTTGAACTGTACACCACTGACCTATCTCTCCTGCATTTTAGAGATAGAGTTGTGAATCTGGGTAATTTTCTCTTTATTTGTTTTCTCTCCTATCCACTGCATCCAACGCAGGTCACTCTGCATTTAAACTTTGGTACTTTTCCATTTGAAGTGGAGGGGTAGGAGAGATAGTACAGCAGGTAAAGCACTTGCTTTGCAACTGCTGATATAGATTCTATCCCTGGCACTCCATCACTCCCCCAGAAATAACTTGAATACTGCCAGATGAGGTTCATAAAGCAAAAATAAATAAATAAAATGAAGTGAATATCTTTACTTAAATTTAGGCCAATGATAAGTGACTATTATAATCTGATTTCATATGCTTGTTAGATATTTCTGGTAATTAGACATTAATTATCTTGTGTGCTTGAGAGTAGAAATTTGGGGGTGTACCTTTTAGTCAGGTACTCTATGAAAATATTTTCTCTAGCATTGTATACAATGTTAGGGAAATTTTTGGATTTAGAAGGACAGAAAATCAGCCCTTCATTTGAATTTCTAGATAACAGGCACTTTTCAAGATTTTATTTTAAGTCTCATAACAAATTTGGGAGGTTAGAATAATGGTTTTAAATTTCAGCATGCATGAAAATTATCAATGGTGCTTGTTAAAAGTGCAGTTGCTGAGGGGCCGGAGAGACAGCAGTAGGGCATTTGCCTGCTGTTGACACAGGAGGGACCAGGTTCGATTCCCAGCATCCCATATGGTCCCCTAGCCTGCTGGAGGCGATTTCTGAGTGCAGAACCAGGAGTGGCCCCTCAGCACCACTGGGTGTGGCCCAAAAACCAATCAATCAATCAATCAATCAAATTGAAAAAAGAAGTGCAGTTTCTGAGTCAAATGTGTTAGGCCCAAGCAGATGCTTTTTTATTAAGCACCCTCTGTGGGATTCTAAGGTAGATAGTTTGGGGATTAGACCAAAGAAAGTTTACCATTTACATTTTACTACTAAAATATCTTAGGTGGGCTTGGAACGATAGTACAGCAGGTAGGATGCTTGCCTTGACTTGCACATGAGTGACCCAGTTTCAATCCCTGGCTATATGGTCCTCTGAGCCTGCAAGAAGTGATTCCTGAGCACAGAGCCAGGGTTAATTTCTGAGCATTGTTAGATGTGACCCCAAAACAATAACAAACAAATAAACAAAATAAAACAAATAAAAAACTTAGGCATATGATTAATAACTTGGCCAAAATAACATGCCTCCTAAATAGCAAGCCTGAGATTTATACTTGCGCCTTGAGATCCTAAACACTATCTATCTCTAAACACTACCTAAACTCGATCCCTATACTTCTACAGTACTATTTCTGTTGAGATACAGATAGGGGCTGTTCTTTTGTTGTTTTTACTGTGTGCCACACCCAGAGGTGCTCTGGATTTAATCCTGGCTCTGTGCTTAGAAATCACTCCTGGCAAGGTGGCGCTAGAGGTAAGGTGTCAAGCCAGGGGCAATTTCTGAGCGCTTAGCTGGGAGTAACCCCTGTGGCCCGAAAAACCAAAAAGAAAAAGAAATCACTCCTGGCAGACTCTGGGAACCATATAGGATGCTAGAGATTGAACCAGGGTCAGTTGCATACAAGATATGTGACCTACCTGCTATATTATTTCTTGAGCCCTATATATATTTTTAGGATAAACTTCTGGTAATATGATTTGAGAGATCTGGATTGCTTCTATTGAAAACCATCCAGATATGGGAACTGTTGATAAATAAGGGCATTGCTCATCTTCAAGTCAGAGTATTCTCCTTCCTGTTTGTTATTTTTTATAAGAGGGGTGGGGTGTGTTTGCAAAATGTGATATTAAGTAGGCTATAATATTTGATAATTTCTTCAATATGTGGGTATTCTTTTCTAAACAGCAATTTATAAACTACTTTCTATTGTCTAGAAACAAGAAGTGGTAGACTTTGAAAAGTTGGATGACTATACTTCTGCCTTCCAAGGTCATGATGTTGGATTCTGTTGTCTGGGAACCACCAGAAAAAAGGCTGGGGCGGTAAGAAACCCTTCCCCTCCTCTCTGTCCAGGAGTATTCACAATTTCTTTCTTGCTTATCTTTTAAAAAATACCAAAACATTTGCAGTGCTTAAATATAATTAAGTTATTTTTTGTTTTAAGATTATATATACTTCCATAGTCTTTGATATATTTGAGTAGTGCTGTTAAGTTCATCTTGACACTCTGGTATTTTTCTGAAGACATCATAAGATTCACACTGTATTGTTTCTTGCAGATATTGTTGTCACTATATCCTCTGACTAAGGCAAACCATAATGTCTGAGTAAAAGTTACTGAGAGTTGTACAGCTTTTGTTAATAAATATTTAAAATCTGAGTGATTTGCTCCAGTCTGTTTTCATGCCAAGCTTTAAACTTCTGGGCTAGAACATCATCAGAACAGAGGCACGACTCAGCTCGCTCCCACTATGACTCAGCCTTCAGGTCATGATTCAGCCTTAGTGGTGATTCAGTCTTAACTGACGCAGAACTCTTTTAATACACATTTCATTTTCTTTTTAATGGTGTTTAAATTGCATCAGTCCCTGTCCAGAAGTTATAGTTTACTACCTAGTTAGAAGTCATAGTTGTTTTACAGAGAGATCCTGGGAAAGTGTTAATATATCTTTTTTAATTTATCCCCTGACTAGAATTTATCCCTCTGGCAGATTTTATTTGCTGGAGCAAAACTTCTTTAGTATTCCAGACCACAGTACTGCCATGGTGATGTACCCTTGTTTTTGCAAAGAGGTTCATGCATCAGAATCAGCTATTTGTATAAACAAGTAAGGAGAACCCAGGAGCTCTGCTCAGATGTTTTTCTCTGATCTTCCTTGTGATATTAAGTATAATTCTATTTAGGCTTGTAGTAGGATATATTTCCAAAACCTTTTGCGATTTTACCAGGCCCATCCTAGAACACAGCTGAGTTCCCCGGTGCTGGGAATTGTGCTTTAGAGAGACATTTAATTCTCCCTAGAATTGGTGCATTCTCTGTCCTAGAAAGGGTCACGTTCCTGCTCATGAGCTAGTGCAGTCTTTTCTGTTCTGGGAGTAGTCACTAGAGGCATGCCCTCTAAAAGCATTGAAAACTTTTGTTCTAATGCACTGCAGGTTGCACTGTCTCAAGTGCCAACCTTATTTTGGTTGTGACTCAGCAAAATAAAAACAACTGCAGAGCATTTGATTTTCATGACATAAGGCAAACCTTATAGGGCATTTAGGAAAAAGTCTAAATTGCTTTGTTGCATTAAAACTGTATTGTAATTTTAATCAGATGAACTGACTATCTTTGCTACCCAATTTTTTTTAGGTAGATTTGATTCCCTAGTCTTCAGGATACTCAAGATCTTTTTCACCTCAAAATCAGTTTGTAAAGATACAGTTAATGAATGAGAAAAAAAGACTAGAAGGCTGACTATAGTTTAAAAAATGAGGTTGAATTAAAAACAAATAAACAAACAAAAAATGAAGTTGGATTTAGGTAACTGAAGAGGATAAAGACAGAAAGTAAACTGATTTTTTTTTTCCAGAAAATGTTTTTGTTATGTTCGAAATTTTGTTTTATAAATTGTAATGATCCTAAATTGGATGCATTAGGAAGTTTGGATATAGTATGATTTGAGGTGATGATTCACAAGACTTGTGAACTGTCAAGGCCAGAATGTACAGTGAGTAGGCCATTTGTCTTGCATGCAACTGACCCATGTCCTCAGCACCTGATTTGCTTCTTTGAGCCTACCAGGAGTAATGCCTGAGTGCAGAGGCAGGAATAATCTCTGCACATTGTTGGGTGTGACCAAAAACCAAATGAAAAAAATTAATATTTTTGAATATTAAATTGTGAAATTGTCATGGGAAAGAACAGTTGTTTGTTGGAGGCTGGGAAATCCCAAACTCACTTTACTTGGTCTTTTTTGTTTGTTTTTGGTCCACACACTGCAATGCTCAAGGCTTATTCAGCTTACTCTTGGTTCTGTGCTCAGAGATCACTCCTAGAAGTGCTCAGGGAACCATATCTGGTGTGGGGATTAGACCCAGTAAGCAAGAACCTTACTGTTCCCTCTTTCTACCTATGCTAGTGCAAAGAGTTCACATTAAGGGAAACCACAAAGCCTGTTGCAAAACAGAAGCCATTCTACTAATATTCATAATGGGAGCACCCCAAATGTTGCCTTAACAGTCTGAGTTTCTAGTCAGAAAACTGCATAGAAATTCAGGGTTTCTGCCTCAAGGTTGCAATCCTCTGAGTCAGAGGATTCTGCCTGCCCTTCAGCATATACCTTTTAGAGCAGTCATAACAAAATACCATTACAAGATATCAGAATCAGGATGGCAGGGCTGGAGAGATAGCACAGCAGAAGGGCGTTTGCCTTGCACATGGCTGACCCAGGACAGAGGATGGTTCAAATTCTGTCATCCCATATGGTCTCCCAAACCTACCAGGAGCAATTTTTTCTTCTTTCTTTTTTTTGGGAGGGGGGGGGCACACCTGGCAGCTCTCAGGGATTACTCCTGGGTCTGCGCTCAGAAATCGCTCCTGGCTCGAGGAACCATATTTCACAAGCCTTTTCAGGTTTCCTCCAAATTTGGTGGTTTTTGTTTTTGTTTTTTTTGGTTTTGGTTTTCGGTTTTTGGGTCACACCCGACAGCGCTAGCTCCTAGGTCTATGCTCAGAAATTGCTCCTGGCAGGCTTGGGGGACCATACGGGATGCCGGGATTCGAACCATCATCCTTCTGCATGCAAGGCAAACACTTTACCTTCATGCTATCTCTCTGGTCTCTAAATTTGCTTTTCTTTTTTTATAAGAACATTAGTCAAATTGGACCATGAACCATCTTACTCAGTATGACCTTGTCCTGACTAATTACTTCTATAATGACCCAATTTTTAAATAAGGTCACTTTTTGAGGTATTGAAAGTAAGGACTTTTTTGTCTGCTTGCTTGTTTGTTTTGGGCCACACCTGGCAGTGCTCAGGGGCTACTCTTTGTTCTGCACTCAGAAATCACTCCAGGCAGGCTTGGTGGATCATATAGGATGCCAGAGATCTAACCCGGGTCAGCTGCATGCAAGGTATGCCCTATCTATTGTACTATCATTCCAACCCTGAAAATAAGGACTTTTAACATACACATATGGGAGCAGTAAAGCAGAATTTTCATTAGAACTGATGCTAGGGACAGTTCTAGTAACTTACTCTAGCTCTTTGGGGAACAATTAGCTTTACCATTGGCATCTTAGGTGTCAATCTTCCTTTTCTATTCACAGGCCATAGTAATCCAACCAATGTAGTGGCTTCCTGGCTTGACCCCTGGCATCTATCAGTTCAGAATGAATAAGGATAAAAACTGAGAATATTTATTTATTTATTTGTAGCAAAATTTCTTCGTAAGATTCTGCTGTTACCTATTTGTCTATTGTTATTGTCTAGCTTTTAGGAGATACTGGATAGTTTTAGTCCTCCTCACTTGCTGGTTTTTGTGGTACTATTATTACTTGCTTTTGTGAGTAATTTGACAAGTGAAAGTTGAATTGGATCTGCATTGGCCCTGATGCACATAGATGCCAAGTGCTTCCACCTTATATGTACTAAGATGGGTTTGATTAATTAGTAAGAAGTGGTAAACTCTAGCAGAAAACAAATACCTGAAGTTTCTTAGATTCTACTGAATAGACAGTGGCATTAATCTGAATAGTGCATCTTATGTATCACTAGGCTTTGTCAGAATTCCATTATTTCTGATAATTCTAATGATATTTTTTTGGGGTTTGTCTTGTATATAGCCAATCCTGGTTCAATTCCTGGCACTTCTGTCTAAGACCTAAAACCTGCTATCTTCTAGCCCCAGCAAATAATGATATAGTTTTCTTATAGAGCACTTGCAAACTACAGACTAAGGATCAAATATTATACAGTTTATTAACTAAGAATATTCATATAGATAAATAGTAATAAGTTTAAGAGGAATAATTTTCCAATGTCATGAGATGTGAAAATTAAGAAATTTATATTTTAGTACCCATCCACAGATCTTATAGGAACATTAGCTATTTGCTTAGTTTACGTATTACTGTGGTTTTTCTTGTGGTGTGAAGGTAAAATTGTGTGAATGTAAGAAAGGCCTGCATTCCTGACAGTATTTAGTATCTCTTTCTTCTATTAGAAAAGTATACTAACCTCTATTGTCCAATCTGCCACCTTGTTTAATGTTTAGGTGAGGTCTTATAAAGTAGTAAAGTCATGAACAGTCCAGGGAGCCTAAATCAGGGTGTTTGTATACAAAGTGGCTGTGAGTACAGTTTTTTATCTTTTTTTTTTTTTTTTGGTGGGTCACACCTGGCAGCACTCAGGGGTCACTCCTGGCTCTATGCTCAGAAATCGCTCCTGGCATGCTCGGGGGACCATATGGGATGCCAGGATTTGAACTACCGTCCTTCTGCATGCAAGGCAAATGCCTTACCTTCATGCTATCTCTCCAGCCCCATTTTTTAATGTTTTTATTTTGGGGCCACACGAAGTGATGCTCAGGGATAATTTCTGGTTCTGAATTTAGAAATTATTCCTGGAAGCCATTGGGGATCATATGGGACAGCAGAGATCAAACTTGTGTTGGCTATGTGTAAGACAAATTTCCTACCTGCTGTATTATCTCTCTTGCTCCAAAACGAGTTGTTCAACCTTGAGTATATGTGCAGGTTCTAAGAAGCCTTGTCTTTATTGAGCTGGAGGTTGCCACTGAAGTCCCTTTTCACTGGCAGAATGCATTCATCTTCCCAATACATAGGAAAGAATGCCCCAAATGGAAAAAAATGTTGTAAGAACATAGAAATTTATCAGGAATTGGACCCTCAGTGTATGTTTGATTGTTTTCTATCAAGAGCTTTTTTTGTTTGTTTGTTTATGGATTTTGCATCACATCCGGTGGCATTCAGGGGTTGCTTCTCGCTCTGCATTCAGAAATCACTCCAGACAGGCTCGGGGGACCATATGGAACACCAGGAATTGAACCACTGTCTGTTCTTGGTCTGCAGTGTGCAAGGCAAACACCCTACCACTATGCTATCTCTCTGACCCCAAAGAGCTCTTTATTTTTTCTTTTTTTTTTGGTTTTTGGGCCACACATGGCAGTGCTCAGAGGTTACTCCTGGCTGTCTGCTCAGAAATAGCCCCTGGCAGGCACAGGGGACCATATGGGACACTGGGATTAGAACCAACCACCTTAGGTCCTGGATTGGCTGCTTGCAAGGCAAACGCTGCTGTGCTATCTCTCCGGCCCCAAGAGCTCTTTCTTTAACCAAGATTTTGTCCCTATTATCATACATTAAATAGATGTCCTCAGTCACAAATATGTGGTCATCTCATATTATGGCACAAATGAAAAGAGAGTAGAGATTCTATAGCAGAAATATGACAGGTGGTACCCTATATAGAATATAGATTGTAGGCCGGTGCTTGAGGTGCTTCCGTTATAGGCAACTGATCCTGGTTTAATCACTACCTCCACATATGTTCCTCTAAGCACCACTAGAAGTGATCCCTGAGTACAGAGTCAGGAATAAGGCCTGAGCATGGCCAGATACAGACTCTTTCTTCGCTCCCTCACTAGTAAAGGATATAGATCTTCTCAAATTGTAAAATTATGCCCTTGGCCTTCTTGTGTTCTGAGTCAGCCCTGAAATTCCATATTTGAGTATGTTTTTCTAAGTCAGGCTTTGGTAAAGATGATCAGAAGATATCTGTTACAATTTGAATTTTAAAAGGTTTTAAATAGGAGCTGGAGTAATAGTACAGCCCGGTAAGGCACTTGGCTTGCACTGGCCAACTGGATTTGATTCCTGGCATCCCTTTGGTCCCTGAGGCCTATCAGAAGTGATTCTAAGTTCAGAGCTAGGAGTAACTGCAGTGTATACCCCAATCCCTGAAAAAAAGGGGCTTAAAATTAAAAAAAAAATTAAGACTTTATCTCCCTTGATCTTTTTGAAGCCTATGAAGGAAGGTATCTCTGCTGGGAAGATGCTAAGAAATGAATTTATAGTGAGAACTTATACCATTGATTTCTTTTTCTAGAAGGAGTTGATTCTTAGCTTAATATGAAGTGGACCAATTGACTGTGGAATTGTAAAGATAACATAATAGACTTAATGTTCCCAGAAACAAAAATCTCTTCTTCAGCCATATGGCTGGGAAAATGAATAGGTTTTAGAAAAATTATATTTCTGGGATATAAAATTTAAAATATTTATCTGGTTTGTATATTTTTATGGAAGTAATACTCTTTTATAATCTAGTATACAACATTCTGGTTCAATACTCATTTTTCTTTCATTTTTCTCATTTGAGAACAAGAAAAACTTTTAATAATGAAGTTTTAAATCATAATGCCACTTTATCAATAAATGGAATCTTCATCATTCCAAAGAAAATTGGAGTTGCTATCTCTGAGCCAGTCATCAGGACCCACATTTAAGTTTGATTTATAAGTTCTTGAAAGCCATTGAATCCTCCTGCTTTTAAATTTTGAGTTTCATTCACCAGCTAAAATGCCATGCCTCAGGGTGGGGGTAGTGAATTTCAAAATTTAGTGAGCCTGAAAAAAATGCATACTTATAATCAGCTTGAAGGCTCAGAGGATTTGTGAAATCGTTTTGGATTAACAGCCATTGATTGCTAATAAAACAATATTTAGCTTTGTCCTGAGAACAGCGATGGAGAAAGGTGTGGGCACCTTGTCAAGAGGGCCCATTGAGCATGGTTGATGGGCTGAGTGTGGGGGTCTCTGCGGCAGCGTGGGTGCTCGTCCTTCAAGGGGCGGTTGTCAGTTGTTAGAGAGACTAGTGAAAGGAAAGACGCCAAAGTGTGATGGCTGGGGTGGTATTGATGTGTCTTAGCTGACTAATCAGATTGAAAAAGTCCCATGGTATTTATGTCACTTTAATTTTCATCAAACAATTGAAGACGACAGCACTCTATTAAGGAGAGGCTGATCCAGAACTAAAGCCAAATAAATTAGGGTCTCAGTTTAATCAAAGTGTCCTTTTATTGCCCCTGGATTAAGTGAGAGAGATAGCGTCGGTTTAGAGCCTGGTGATTGGCTGAATCATTCCCTTAATTTTAAAGATGCTAATGAAAGAAAAGACATTTCAACAAAGACAACTGAACCAAGAAATAGTGTTAAAACAATGGCAATGACAAAAAAAGAAATGTCTTTTTTTAGTCGGTGATGGAATTTGTTGTGAATAACAACCTGTTATTAAAAATTCAGCATTTTGGAGACTTACTTAGAGGGAACAAAACAAATGCGAATGGAATTTTGGGTGTTTGAGAATCTTTCTATGTAGTTATGGATTCCCCCCACCCCTTGGCATACTCTCAACATATTAAAACTTAGATAGGGACTTTTAGTTAGGTTAATGGCTTTAAGGAAAACCATCTGCTTCCTTTAGGATGTACTATTAAAATTAGTTTGCTTCATGCCTTTTTAAAAGAGCATTGTAATAATTTTTTATTACCTCTCTTCCCACCCCATGTTATTATTGTTGCAACAACCAGAGGATTGCACATAGTTGATTGTGGTCCTTCCCAGTTTTTAAAAAGTAACATGTTAGGGAATTGGAGAGATAGCATGGAGATAGGGTATTTGCCTTGCACGCAGAAGGATGGTGATTCGAATCCCGGCATCCCATATGGTCTCTCGAGCCTGCCAGGAACGATTTCTGAATGTGGAGCCAAGAGTAACCCCTGAGCAATGCCAGGTGTGATCCAAAAAAAACAAAACAAAACAAAACAAAACAAAAAAGTAACATGTTGGAGCCAGAGCAATATCACAGAAGGGTAGGGTGTTTGCCTTACATGAGTCCGAGCTGGGTTCCATTCCTGCCTGGAGTAGTTTCTGAGTCAGGAGTAGCCCCCCACCACAAACCCCCCCAAAAGCAACAACATGAGTTTGAATATCTATGTAGACAGGTCAATGGGTCAGTTCTTCTTGTTGCTTTTGTTGTTTTTTGTTTTTGGGTCACACCTGGTGATGCTCAGGAATTACTCCTGGCTCTGTGCTCAAAATTTGCTCCTGGAAGGCTCAGTGGACCATATGGAATGCCAGGATTCGAACCAGGTTCTGTCCTGTGTTGGCCGCTTGCCAAGGCAAACACCTTACTACTGTGCTATTGCTCCAGCCCCAATGGGTCAGTTCTTAAGATTGAATGTCAGAGTATGGAACACAGTGGAGTTGGTGATGTTTCATGGGTAAAGAGTAAGTTTGTAATGCAGAAAAATCCTACTGCCCTACAGAAATGACATCAAACAGCTTCTGTGAATGCTAAGAGGAGAGGAGGCTTTTGAGATAACTGTAATGTTCTGTTTCTTGATTGGGGAGCTGGTTAGAGGATATTTAGTTTATGAAAATACCCCAAGCTCTATACTTAGAATATGTTTCCTTTCTTTTATGAGCTAGTCTAATAGTTGTAAAAGTTTGCACCTATTCTCTTAAAACCAAATATAGGGTTCAATTTAGTGGCTTAATTTTTTTTGTCTAAAATTTAGTAGCTTAGGGGCCGGGCGGTGGTGCTGGAGGTAAGGTGCCTGCCTTGCCTGCGCTAGCCTAGGACGGACCGCGGTTCGATCCCCCGGCATCCCATATGGTCCCCCAAGAAGCCAGGAGCAACTTCTGAGCGCATAGCCAGGAGTAACCCCTGAGCGTCACAGGGTGTGGCCCAAAAACCAAAAAAAAAAAAAAAAAAAAATTTAGTAGCTTAAAACAATATACATTTATTTTCTGGATTTTGCTGAGCTAAAAATATTGAGGCATTGATTGGAATGCTTTGCCTTGTTAGACAATACTGGGAAAATTTTCATTTCTTTACTTTCTCTAGTTCCTAGAAGCCACCTAGATTCCTTGGATCATAGTTACCAATCCTTCATCTGTCAGGAGAACAGAGTGGTTCAATTCCCTCACTGAACAAGTCTAACCTCTTCTGCTTCTCCCACTTTAGGATTCTTAGATTATGTTAGACCTAGATAGATAGTCCAGAATAATCCTTATTTTAATATCAAATGATGTTAACACCAATATTAACTAACCCATTGCCTTGTGACTTAGTTGTAAGACAGTGTTCAAGACACTATAGTATGTAACAATCATAAATTAGCCATTTTTATTATGGGATAAGAAGGGGTTTGGAGAAGAGCAGAATCAGAGTCAGGATCTTGTAGTCCTCTCTCTCTTCATTAGCTGGTGCTTCTGACTGCCAGACTTTAACATCTTCATGAGGGACTTAGATGTATTTCCTAAGTGTTTCTTGACATTCTATGAAAGATACACACATCCATATAAAACCAAATACTCAGATCAGTAAGAACCATAGGGAAATTATTTATTTAATTTGGGTGCCTCATATAATCGTAGCATATTCTCTACACCTGAACTACATTCCTGGACCCCCACTGGACAAATTTGTTGTTGTTGTTTGTTTTTGGGCCACATCCAATTGTGCTCATGGATTATTACTCTTTGCTCTGTACTTAGGGATCTATCCTGGTGGGGCTTAGGAAACCATATGGGGTGCCAGTGACCTGATCCAGATCGGCCATATGCCACACAAGTATACTACCTACTGCACTATTGATCTGGCCCCCTGTATAAAATTTTAGCTAATAAAATAAATAGGAGGCTTGGGATGAAAAGTTCTTTTGATCACTGGAACCATCCCATTTGCCTCAGTGCAGTTCTTATGGCTCTACTGTATGGGATCCCTGGCACTACCACAGAAACTGTGTGATCAACAACATGTGTGTGAACCCTTATGAGAATTGCATACCACTTGTGCTAGCACTACAATCAAGTATGTGACACATGGATGTCAGAGAAACAAGGATGTGGGGAGGGCATAAAAATACAGTCCTCAAGTTAGGGATTTCTGGAGTAAACACTCATAATTGTAAGCTCTGATAAAAATTCAGTTTCCATAGATATTAGACTTTTCTTCAAGTCTCAAGTTTGAGAATGTCAGATTTTATGGTAGCCCTAAGAAACTGTTACTGGGCCCGGAGAGATAGCACAGCGGCGTTTGCCTTGCAAGCAGCCGATCCAGGACCAAAGGTGGTTGATTCGAATCCCGGTGTCCCTTATGTCCCCCGTGCCTGCCAGGAGCTATTTCTGAGCAGACAGCCAGGAGTAACCCCTGAGCAACGCAGGGTGTGGCCCAAAAACAAAAAAAAAACAAAAAAAAAAAACAAAAAAAAAAAAAGAAACTGTTACTACATGGACTTCACTTTTGTTGGTAGAGGGATGTGTTTTTTACTTAGGTTCAGCAAAGGGTCTGTATTCTGTTGTTTGCATCAAATTATCCCTTTTATTGCCATTTCACTGTTTTATTTTCTATAGAATTTGCCATTTCTTTTTTTTTTTTTTTTGGTTTTTGGGCCACACCCGGCAGTGCTCAGGGGTTACTCCTGGCTGTCTGCTCAGAAATAGCTCCTGGCAGGCACTGGGGATCATATGGGACACCGGGATTCGAACCAACCACCTTTGGTCCTAGATTGCCTGCTTGCAAGGCAAATGCCACTGTGCTATCTCTCCGGGCCCTGCCATTTCTTTGTTTTCATAAATCTATTATTCATTCATTTACTCAAATATTTTTAGGGTGCCTACTATGTGCTATACTTGTATTGCTGCTGAAATGTGAAAAGAGAAGACTCAACCATCTCATGGGCTGATCTAGAATAGTTTCACACATTTTTACTTTAATGTTTATCAATAAACATTAAGGATGCACTTACTAATATGTATGGTACCTTGTAAAGCACAAACAGAAACTGGAGATTAAATAGTTTCTAATCTTATAATATCATGCTGGGCTATTAGCCAGACTTTAAGACCCTACTATATTAGAATTGATAGAAAATAGAAAAAAAAAAAAAGCAGAGTTGTAAGGTTATAAAGTGAGTAGGAGATGAAGAAATTCATGACTAAAAGCAGTTGCTTAGCCCAGTTTTGTTGTTCTTTTTGCTTTGTCGATTTGTTTTGATGTCTGTGTTTCAATGTCATCATCTTTTTTTTCCCATTGCAGTCTGGTCTTTCTGCTAAAGCTGGTACATCTGTTCTGACAATCATACTTGGAGCCTTTCCCAGGGTCTAAGCCTGACATTCACATATTGCTAGATGCATTTTATTTAGATCCCCATCCACTCCAGTTCTCCTTGTCTGTCACTCAAGCTGAGTGGTAATCTTTAACATGAACTCATAGCCATTTGGAAGTAACTCATATCCTTTTCTCCCTTAGGAGGGATTTATTCGTGTTGATCGAGATTATGTATTGAAGTCTGCAGAGCTGGCAAAAGCTGGAGGGTGTAAGCATTTCAACTTGCTAAGCTCTAAAGGAGCTGATAAATCAAGCAATTTTTTATATCTACAAATTAAGGTTTGTGCTCATTTCTGTCTTAGATATACTTTGTAGAGCCCTGGATAGTTGCAAATACTATATAGTATAATATTCTAAATATAAAATGCATGAGATTCATCATACTATTACATTTTTATGACCTTTCTCTTCAGGAAAATATTTGTAAACAGGATTGACTTGAAAGAAAATTTCTCAGATTTTCCTCTATTAGTTTTTCAATAATCTTAAAATGGGCTGTAGCAGCTTTTGTCTTAAATATCAACATAGAATCTTGGCATGGAAGATACTTTTGAGGCAGTGATTTATTTATTTATTTATTTATTTTTGGTTTTTGGGCCACACCGGCGATGCTCAATTACTCCTGGCTGTCTGCTCAGAAATAGCTCCTGGCAGGCACGGGGGACCATATGGGACACCGGGATTCGAACCAACCACCTTTAGTCCTGGATCAGCTGCTTGCAAGGCAAACCACACTGTGCTATCTCTCCAGGCCCGAGGCAGTGATTTTTAAATGGTCCCTTCATCATTTCCCTAATGGCTGAAAGGAATGACTTTTGTTTGTTTGTTTGTTTGTTTGGGGGCCATACTCAGCAGCGCTCAGTATCTGGCTCTGTATCCAGAAATCGCTTCTGGCAGGTGGGCCGTGGGGAGGAAATCATATGGGATGCTGGGATTCGAACCACTGTAGGTCCTGGGTCAGCTGTTTGCAAGGCAAATGCCCTACCATTCTCCCGTCCCCAAGGAATGAGCTTTTTTTTTTTTTTTGGTTTTTGGGCCATACATCATGCTAAATGAGAAAAGCTATTCACAAAAAGGCACAAAGTATATGATTCCATTGAGATAGAAAGTTCATGCAAGGCAATTTTATAGAGGATGGAAGATGGTGGTTGGCTGGTTTCTTCCTCTGATGGAATACCTTGATTTAGATTATGGTGAAAGTTGAATAACTTCACTGAAAAACATAACTTTGATAAATGTTTTCTTTTTAAAAAGGATCCCTAAGATTATAGAATATAACAGGTGAATTACCAAATGAGTGTGAGAAATAGTCAGGAGGAAGAAGAGGTGAAGGACAAGAAGGCTGTTTAATCCACAGCTTGAGTTCTGGCTCTTCTGTTTACAGGGATGCCTGGCATGAAAATTCATGATCTTTTAGAATCAAATTAAAATCTCTTTCAGATTAAGTAACCTCATTATCTCTTGAAAAGATAGAAGGGTACAGTACTTATTAGGAAGTGAATTCTTTTGAGTACTGTGGTTCTTTTTCACCCATGAGAAAGATACTATATTTGAAGACAAGTTCATGTCTACTAGTTTGCAAACATTAGTTCTTTTTTTTTTTATTGATTAGTTGCAAACATTAGTTCTGAACTAATGGTTTGAGGGGCATATTCAGGAGTACTCAGAAATCATTCTTGGAGGGGCTCTGGGCATTACATGTGGAGCTAGGAATCAAATCCTGGTTGGCTGCATATGAGGCACCTACCCACTGTAATTTTTCTCTCCAGTCCCATGGGAGGCTATTTGTTTTTTGTTTGTTTGTTTGTTTTTATGGGGTTTTTTTGGGTCACACCCGGCAGTGCTCAGGGGTTACTCCTGGCTCCATGCTCAGAAATTGCTCCTGGCAGGCACGGGGGATCATATGGGATGCCGGATTTGAACTGATGACCTTCTGCATGAAAGGCAAATGCCTTACCTCCATGCTATCTCTCCAGCCCCAGCTATTTGTTTTCTAATGGCTGAGTCCATAACATATCAGCTGTCCTTGCTGGGTCTGTCTCAGTATCTACCAGCTGAGCTGCTGGACTGAATTTAGCAGCTATTCACTCACCCTGTACATCTTTTCTACTCTCTTCTACACCGTAGGAGTGAATGATCTCTTAACTGTCTAGACCTTAGGATCTAAAATTCTACTCAAGGAGATTTATTATAAGTCCTGCTGAAGCAGATTATCTTCAAAAGTCTAAATAATCCTCCCGAGCATTACAGAAAGTTGGCTCTGATTTCATACTGAAAACAAGGTTTTTGTTAACAGGGAGAAGTGGAAGCAAAGGTTGAAGAACTAAATTTTGACCGCTACTCAATATTTAGGCCTGGGTAAGTATTTATATTGCCTAGAGTACTCATCTATTGGCTTGTTTTTAAGTTTCTTATTGTCTTTTTTTTTTTTTTTTTGGTTTTTGGGCCACACCCAGCGATGCTCAGGGGTTACTCCTGGCTGTCTGCTCAGAAATAGCTCCTGGCAGGCATGGAGGACCATATGGGACACGGGGATTCGAACCAACCACCTTTGGTCCTGGATTGGCTGCTTGCAAGGCAAACGCCACAGTGCTATCTCTCCAGGCCCTTCTTATTGTTTTTATAATAGGAAAGAGGTTAATTCAGTAAATACCTCTGGGAAGGACCTACTTTTTGGTTTTGAAGGAAGGGGTTGATGATTGGCAGTTCTTGATGATTGGTAGTTCTTAATTCAGAATGGTCTAGAATTTCCTAGGCAGCTATTTTAGTTGGGGTGAGGCGGGTACCACCCCTAGCAGTACTCAGAACTTATTCTTGGCTCTTAGCTCAGGGATCATTTCGGGTGTATATGGAAGACTATATAGGGTGCCAGGGATTGAACCTGGGTCCACTACATAAAAAGTAAGTACACCCTACTTTACTATCCCTCCAGTTCCAACTTTTACGTTCATTAAAAAATTCTTTTTCTGGAGGCTAGAATGAGAGTACAATGGTTAAGGCACCAGATTCCATCCCTGGCATCCTATATGGACCCCTGAACCTGCCAGGAAGATTCCTGAGTGCAGAGCCAGGAGTAACCTGTGAGCACCCCTGAGTGTGCCCCTCCCCACCAGAAATTTCCTTTTTATATATCAAGTGAAATCCTTCCCAACTATACTACTCTGGGCTGCCATAACAAATGACCACCACAAATTAGAAAGTTTCGAACAGAAAGTAATTTTCATATAATCCTGGAAGCTAGAACACAGGGTTTTTCTGGGTCAGTGTCTCATGAAGCTTTTCTTCCTGTCCTGTGTAAGGCTACAGACAGGGGTGCTTACATGGCCTTTCCTCTGAGTGCTTGTGCAGAGAGAAAGAAGGCTCTCTACTAGATCTTCCTCTCTCCATAAGGGCACCTTCTGACCAAATTAGGGTTCCACTATTGATACCTAAATTCATTTTAACCAAGCCTGTGTCTAAACGCAGTCTCAGATGGGGCATTAGGGCTTCAAAATGTATTTGAAAGAGATACAGTTTAGTCTGTCACATTGTCTAGGACAGCGTTTTTCAACCACCGTGTATGGCACACTAGTTTGTGTGTGTGTGTGTGTGCCGTGGGAAAAATTTCAACTTCATCTGTAACATATGGCTTCAGGGCCCGGAGAGATAGCACAGCGGCGTTTGCCTTGCAAGCAGCCGATCCAGGACCAAAGGTGGTTGGTTCGAATCCCCGTGTCCCATATGGTCCCCCGTGCCTGCCAGGAGCTATTTCTGAGCAGACAGCCAGGAGTAACCCCTGAGCATCGCTGGGTGTGGCCCAAAAACCAAAAAAAAAACAACAAAAAAAACATGTGGCTTCAGCTCACAAATAGACCATTCATTAAATTATTTCATAATAAGGTAATTATAAAATAATTTCTTTGTGTTTATTTGATTCCTATTCAAGAGAATTACTTTATATGTAGTTGATATATGCACAGAATTAAATTTTTTTAACATTTTCTAATGGTGGTGTGATATATTTTCATGAAAAAAGTGTGCCTTTGCACAAAAAGGTTGAAAAACACTGGTCTAGGAATTGATGCAATTTACCATCTCTTTTTGTGCTTTTTCTGTCTTTTTTTCTTCCTTAGAGTTCTCCTATGTGACAGGCAAGAGTCTCGCCCAGGTGAATGGTTTGTTAGGAAATTCTTTGGCTCCTTACCAGAATCTTGGGCCAGCGGGCACTCTGTACCTGTGATAACCGTAGTTAGAGCAATGCTGAACAATACTGTGAAACCGAGTGACAAGAAGATGGAGCTGCTGGAAAACAAGGTCATCCATGAGCTGGGAAAAGCCAGTGACACTCTCAAACCCTAGCCACAAAGGAAAATACTATTGTAAGCTTCAACACCCAACACCTAACCAGTGGTTTTGGGGCCTTAAACATGTCAACATGCTATAACTTTGTACTTTCACTCTTCTCTGCTGCCTAGATCTAATCAGAAATGATTGTGCTGTGTTTCAGTGGTTCAAACCACATTGTATGTATGTACAATGTGTATATCAGTGGCTGTGTGCATGCATACATCCATGTGCTTATTTATTCCTAAGGGATTTTCAAAGATAGAGGTCCATAGGTCTTACCTCAGACCGTCTGATAAGAATTTTTTTGGTGAAGGCAGAGACATCTGTTATTTTATTTATGCTTTCCCAGTGCTTCTTATGCTACTAGCAGAGCCAGCAGCTTTTAAATGCTTGTCTGCAGCAATGCAAACCTTATCTATCAAGCAGATGAGCTGTTTTTAAAATTGTTTACATTTGTGTTTCTTGAATTACCTTCTGCTGGCTACTTCTAATTGTAGAAATGAACATGTGCCTTAGTACTTGAGAATATATAATAAAAGTTATTACATAATTGAGCTTATATAATTCATGGGAAAATTAAATAGTAAATATTAGTGGACAGGTTTGGGTGCCTCTTAGAATATAAGAAGCCCAAGTATCTGTGCTGATATGCGGCATTTTCATTAGTGGGGTGATAATGTAGCAACCAATATTTATCAGTGTTTTCTATCTGCCCTCAGGTCTCCACACAGTCCTTATAAGGCAGTAATGGTTTTTCTTTTTCTTTCTTTTTTTTTTTTTTTTTTTTTTTTGGTTTTTGGGCCACACCCAGCGTTGCTCAGGGGTTACTCCTGGCTGTCTGCTCAGAAATAGCTCCTGGCACGCACGCGGGACCATAGGGGACATCGAACCAACCACCTTTGGTCCTGGATCGGCTGCTTGCAAGGCAAACGCCACTGTGCTATCTCTCCAGGCCAAAACTTTTTTTTTTGTTTTTGTTTTTGTTTTTTGGGCCACACCCAGCGATGCTCAGGGGTTACTCCTGGCTGTCTGCTCAGAAATAGCTCCTGGCAGGCACAGGGGACCATATGGGACACCTGGATTCGAACCAACCACCTTTGGTCCTGGATCGGCTGCTTGCAAGGCAAACACCGCTGTGCTATCTCTCTGGGTCCTGTACTGGTTTTTCTTTTGGAAGGAAAGCCACCAGCAGCGCTCTGGGGTTACTCCTGGATCTGCACTCAGAAATCTCTCCTGGCAGGCTCAGAGGACCATATGGGATGCCAGGGATTTAACCTGGGTTGGCTGCATGCAAGGATAACACCCTACCCACTGTGCTATTGCTCTGGTTCCATAAGGCAGTACTATTACCCTTATCTTAGGTGGGGAAACTGAAGCTCTCGGTGTTTTCTGTTTTTAGTTTTGGACCACACCCAGTGATTCTTAGGGATGATTCCTGGCTCTACACTCAGGGAACACTCCTGGAGGGCTCATACCGATGCTCGGTATCAAACCGGGTCGGCCACATGCAAGGCAAGCACCTTATACATGTGCTATTGATCTGGTTCCAGCTCAGTGTTTATTTATTTTGTTTGTTTGTTTGTTTTGGTTTTTGGGTCACACCTGGCTGCGATCTGGAGTTACTCCTGGCTCCACGATCAGAAATCGCTTCTGGCAGGTTCAGGGGACCATATGGGATGTTGGGATTTGAGCCACCATCCCTCTGCATGCAAGACAAATGCCTTACCTCCATGCTATCTCTCCGCCCCCCTGACCCTTCCTTCTTTATCTTCTTTCTCTTCCCAAAGCTCTTCATGTGTAGGATTTTGAGACATACCTTTACTGGAGAAATTCAAATACAGTAAAGAGATGGGTCTGAGAATGGGGGCTTTCTCTCTGCCAGTGGGGTTTCCTTAGAATGCATGATAAAGAGCCCAAGTGTTTTTAGTAGTAACAATGATCAACTCTGAGAAGTAAAGCAGCTCTTGGGAGGGAGGAAACTTGTGAATTCTAAACGCAGCTAACCCTACAGCAGTTTCAATTCTCTATTCTTCTCCACAATTCTCAAGCAGGCCTTTTTTTTACCATAGTTGGGGAGAAGATGGCTCTTGCTAGACAGTGTTCAACAATTCAGAGGAAGGCTGGGTGGGCCCAAGAATTGGTAATGAAAGACCCTGAATTTATTAATTGAGCTTATTGAGTGTCTCCTATGTGTCAACAGCCCTGTAAGCTTTGAAGTTCTATCAGTGATATGAAGCCAAGGGAACCATCTAATATTCTGTCAATGTCTTAGAATGCAAGGAACTTCAAAACTACTATTTGTGGATTTCCCCCTTAGGAATTAAGGAAGGAGTACAACTAGAAGTTTGGCAAGAATGGAAAGCATCTTTTTCTTTCAGCTAATGTATGAGTATATCCTATTAATTACGCTGCATATCACATGCTATACACATGAAAGCAAAAAGGCACAGTAAGCAAATGGTAGGTAGATGGTATTAGCATGGGAACCAGTCTGCTAAAGTTACAAAATGGCTATCTAAAAATGTAGAGCAGGGGCCGGGGTCCAAACTATAGTACGCTTGGGTAGGATGCTTCTCTTGCACACGAACCACCAGGGTTTGATTTCCGGCATCCCATATGGTCCCCAAAGCCCTGACTGCATAGCCAAGAGAAAAATATCACGAGCTTCACTGTGTGTAGCCCCCCAAATAACTATGAGAACAACAACAACAAAACCAAGTAAAAATGTATTCTTAGCAAAGGCCTTATGTTGGGAATACAAGCCCCTAATAATGTCATTAATTTAGAGGTGCTTGTGTGAGGGCCATTGAGAAAGAATATTAGGCATGATTAGGCAAACCCTTGGTAATCAAGGGCAATGCTGGTCTCTGAGACTAAAGACTCAGTACTATCTACTGAAATTACTGCTGCCTATTCACTGAACACTAAATCTATAGCTTGTATGTCAGGATGGGGAGAAAGATATGAGTCATGGGGAAAATTTGTCCTCTTCCCCTCAGACAGCAGCTAGAATGCTGGCTTCTAAACACATTTTGAGATTATTGCTCCCATTGCTTAGAATTCTGCTGCTTCCCAATGTTTAAGGTAATTATCACTTAACGATTACCTCATTTCATCCTCCTTATGGTCCCACAGTTTTGTCATTACCCTTGTTTTGTAGGCAACAACAGAGAGGTCAAATAACTCGAGAGTAATTGGAGTGATGCAAATTGGATTTAGCCAACCAGGCTGACCCTACTCTGTGCTCTCATTATCCGTGTGTGTGTGTGTGTGTGTGTGTGTGTGTGTGTGTGTGTCTGTGTGTGTATATATATATATATATATATATATATATATATATAATTTTTTTTCTTATTGTGGGGGCGATTCAGGGCTTACTCCTAGCTCAACTCTCAAGGATCACTCCTAATGGACTAGGGGGACCATATGGGGTGCCGTGGATCAAACCCCAAATGCACGCAAGAAGAAAGCTCCTACGCAGTGTCCTATTGCTCCAGTCATTATCTTCTTAGACAAGACCCTCAGGGAGAGGGGCTGAGATTACAGCTCAGCAGTGCACTTGCCTAAATGTATGTGCTTACTTATCCTGGATTCCATCCTCCCTCACCCTCAACCACGCAAAAACCAAAAATAGAACCCGAAGGCTTTAAGCCTTGACACCTTCCTTCCTTTTCTCCACCCCTCGCCCCCCCATCCAGCAGCTGCACCCCCAGAACCGAGGGACCAGTGGAGTCCCAGGCTCTCGCTGGCGTTTCAAGGCTTCTGCCACTAGAGGGCGCCGCAACCGGCCGCCCTCTCATCCTCCTGGGATTAAGGGAACAGGAAAGCGCATGAGGCTGACAGAACAACCACTATCGGCCATTCATTTCCCTATTGGACTCAAAGCCGTGGACGAGTCCTTCAACCGGGCCCGGTGTAGTGAGAGGAGAATGTGTAAGTTACGCCCCAACATGCAGCAGCGCAAGCTCCACTGCAGCGATCATTTCGACGCACGATGCGTCAAGCCTGCCGCAGGAAAGGAGGACCAGCTCAGCTGTGGCCCCGCCCAGCTCGCTCACGTGACCGCCTAGTTCCCGTTAGCAACGCGTGGGCGGGGCTCCCCGAGGCCGGTCCCAGCTTGGCCGCGCGCACGAGTGGCCCCGCCCAGCTCGCTCACGTGACCGCCTCGGAGGCGCGCAGACCGGAAGAAGGCGCGAGGCAAAGCGCGCGCCCGCATTCAGGCGTGGGCGGGGCTCTCGGAAGCTAGTCCCAGCTCGGCCGCGCGCACGGCTGGCCCCGCCCAACTCGCTCACGTGACCGCCTTCGGAAGCGCCTAGCCCGGAAGCACCCGCGAGGCGTAACGCGTGGGCGGGGCTCCCCGATGCCGGGCCAGGCGGCCGCGCGCACACGCACACGAGCACGCGCACGCTCGCTCCCGACGCGCCGGGGCTCGGAGACGCTCGTGGAGGTGGCGGCGCGTGCGCGCGCGTCGTGGCCGGTTCCCGCCCACCCCGAGGCGTGCCGGGCTCCCGGGTCATCCCAGCCATGTGCTCGTTAGCAGCGGGTGCTCTCGGTGGGTACCCCGGGAGATCCCCGGAGCTGCACGCCCCGAGGGGAAAAAGGACAGCAAGAGAACGTGCCCCGAGGAGGGACGCGGAACCGGGGTGGTGGTGGTGGCGGCGGCGGCCGGGCCCCCGGGAAGGCTGGGCAGGCCGCGGCGCGCGTGCGGGGCTCCCCGGGCCTTAGGCGCCCCCCTAACCCCGCTGATCGTTGCCTGTGCTAGGTGGCCGGGGCGCGCTGGAGGAAGACGAGGACCCGCCCGAGCTGTCCGACAGCGGCGACGAGGCCGCCTGGGAGGACGAGGACGATGGCGAGCCCCCCCACGACAAGCGGCAGACCCCCTGCCTGTTCTGTGACAGGTTCGTCCCTCTCGGCGCCACACTCGGACCCCGGCCCCGAGGAGGCCGTGCGGGGTGCTGTGGTGTGGTGGAGTGGGCTCAGGAATCGAGCCCCCCTCTTCTCGTCGGCCTCCGTCCACCCGAGTCACCCCACGAGCGAGAACTCCTGTGGCCTACAGGGCCGAGCCAGCGACCAGAAGGCCGATTTTTTCCTCCCCAGCTTTTTAGCGCTAGTGCCTGGCCTCAGTTTCCCCTCGTGTCAGATGAGGAGGTTGAACCCCAGCACTCAGGCTTCCCAAATCTGGTCATGAAACCACGGTTCTCAGAGACAGTCTGTGGGGGGAAAAACAAAAACAAAAAGAAAAGATGTTGGATTGCATTTTTGTTCTTAGATTATCAATTGATGGAGCCTCAGAGTTTTCTAGAATGTATGCACCCGCAGGTTTCGGAGCAGTTTGATAAGAGAGATATTTTCGAGGGGGGGGGTCACACCCTGCAGCGCTCAGGGGTTACTCCTAGCTCTAGACTCAGAAATTGCTCCTGGCAGGCTCAGTGGACTATATGGGATGCCGGGATTCGAACCACACTGTCCTTGGCTTGCAAGGCAAACGCCACACCTCCAAGCTATCTCTCTGGCCTCCATAAGACAGAGTTTTCAATCGTCACATTTCCTTGGTTGGAGTCAGTTTCTTGGGTTCACCTTTCTTATAGGAGTCCTTATGGAAAGTGGGGGAGAAATTGATGCCCCTTATTTCATTTGGGGGGGGGGACAATCCCTGCCACCCTAGTTACAAAGCTGTGACTTATTCTCTGTGCAAATCTTTCTAAGTTTCGTCTCCACCTCTCAGCAAGCTTTGGCTACACCCTTGGACATATAGTGATGAGAGACAGATTGGCATTTGTAACTTTGCTTTAATAAAAATCTTCACTTAGTTAGGGATTGGTGCTGGCTGGTGGTACCTTACTTAGCTCCTCTTGATTCTGCATTGTTCTCATGTGTAATTGTGTTTGGGTTGGAGACTATACTTACACATCCTCTAGTTGTAAAATATTGATTGTCCGGTATGCACTTTTCTGTGATGGACTGCATAAATGCTGCAGAAATAACCAACCTAAGAAAAAAAAAACTGCTTTTACCACAGGAGAATGCAGTTGTCCCTAATCTTGTGTCTTGTAGTTTTGCAGATCACATATTAAGAAGCAAGGCCCTCACGCTGTCTGTATGTAGTTATGTTGGTTTGCTAGAAAGTCACTAGAAATTTAGCAAATATTTTGCAGTTGTGCCAATTGTAACATGTTGTGCGCTTTATTTCTAAATGCACTTGCAGCTGTGCCAATTCAAAGTTCCTGGGAGCAGAAAGAGGAAAGAATATCACGTGGGAAATTTTCTTTTCTGGACAGAAACAGAATCTGGCACAAGCAGTACTTTGGATACTTAGTGTTATTTGGCAAATAGATTGAGGCCGGAGAGATAGCACAGCGGTAGGGCGTTTGCCTTGCACGCAGCCCATCCTGGACGGATGGTGGTTCAAATCTCGGCATCCTGTATGGTCCCCCAAGCCTGCCAGGAGTAACCCCTGATCGCTGCCAGGTGTGACCCAAAAACCAAACACACAAAAAATTAAGCTGGACAAGGTAATTTGTTTCAGGGTCTTCCAATTACTAATTTCCTTTTGAATTGCTAGGTTTCTCTTTAATTTTATAAATTTTAGGGTTTTTTTCTAATTAGAAAAAACAACACAACACTTAAAATAGACACCAACAGAGTAGAGGGAGAATGACTATTTTTCAGAAAATACATATGTAAACTTATGGTGGTAATACATGAAGCTATTGCTTGATTTTTCAGGTTATTTACATCTGCAGAAGAAACATTTTCACATTGTAAGACTGAGCATCAATTC
Source organism: Suncus etruscus (assembly GCF_024139225.1). NCBI lineage: Eukaryota > Metazoa > Chordata > Mammalia > Eulipotyphla > Soricidae > Suncus > Suncus etruscus. The sequence goes on from NC_064856.1 coordinate 70,938,612, forward strand.
AATATTGGTAACATGGTCCATAAGCACGGTAAGTATTTTCTAGAATAAAGGAAAATTTAGTTGTGAGATTTAATTAAGCATTTTATCATACTTTTTCCTAAACAAGTCCCAACATAATAAAATATAGCAACAACTTACCTTATGAAATTGAAGGATTTTTTTTTAAGGGTAGGAATTTGGATCACACTTAGTAGTGCTCAGGAGGTACTCTACTCTTGGCTCTGTACTCAGGGGTCATTTGCTCCTGGTTGTTCTACAGTGCGCTGTGAAATGTGGTACCGGGGATCAAATTGGGGTCTGCTACATTCAAGGCAAATATTTAATCTCTGTACTGTTTCTCTGGCCCTAAAAATACAGTGGTCCTTGAAGGAAGATCATTAATAGGATATTCTGGGGCCAGAGTGATAGCACAGTGTAGGGTGTTTGCTTTGCACATGGCTGACCTAGGACGGACCTTGGTTCAATACCCCAGCGTTCCATATGGTCCCCCAAACCAGGAGCGATTTCTGAGTGCATAGCCAGGAGTAACCCCTGAGCAACAGCAGGTGTGGTTCATAAACCAAACAAACAAACAAACAAAAAAAATAGATGGCTTACTGTATTAAAGCTTATATTAACTAAAAAGAAAAAAGAAATCTTGGTATATGATTGTATTTTTTTTTTTTTTTTTTGGGTTTTTGGGTCACACCTGGCAGCTCATGGGTTACTCCTGGCTCCACACTCAGAAATCGCTCCTGGCAGGCTCAGGGGACCATATGGGATTCGAACCAATGACCTTCTACATGAAAGGCAAACGCTTTACCTCCATGCTATCTCTCTGGCCCCATGTGATTGTATTTTTATAATTTTTGAATTAGAGAAAGCAAAAGGAGAATTAGATTTTGTATAAAAACAATTTATCAGATCAAGTGGATGTGAACTTGAAGCATACAATATTGAGTTTCTTTTTCTTTTTTTAATTAGTAACCATTTAACAACTATTTTGTTGTTTGGGGGCCTTACCTAGAAATGCTCAGAGTTTACTTTTGATTCAGGGAGGGACTTGGGACATCATAAGTGGTGCTAGGGATTAAACCTTTGTTGGCTACAGGACAAGTGCCTTTACCTACTCTGGCCACTTATCACTTTGGCCCCAGGATTGAATTTTATAAGGATTTGGATAAAGGTATGGAGTAATAAAGTTGGGCAACAAAATACTCGGATGATTCTATTGAAATTTAAATCTACTTAAAGCTTTCTATACCTCTTAATGGATATAACTAAATCTAGAGAGATTGTTTTTGAAAAATAGTAAATGGCAGTCAGATGTCATCTCAATTGAAAGTGATTATTAATAAAATTCCAAGTATTTACTTCTGTAAGACATGAAAATTTAATTTCCATAATTTTACCTCCTTTTGTTTTTGTTTTTTTTTTTTGGGCCACACCCGGTAGTGCTCATAGGTTCCTCCTGGCTCTACACTCAGAAATTACTCCTGGCAGCTTGGGGGACCATATGGGATGCTGGAGATTGAACCTGGGTTTGTCTAAGGTTGGGCACGTACAAGGCAAATGCCTTACCCGCTGTGCTATTGCTCCAGCCCTATTTCTTCCATCTTTTTAAGGAGCATGTTAAAACTGAATTAGAATCATTTTAAATATAAACTTGTGGGGTTGAGGAGATAACGTATAGTCGTCGTTGGAGGTGTCAATCCCTGATACCACATAGCTCCCCCAGCAGCTCTAGAACCATCACTGCATACAAATACACCATGCAAATATACAATTTTATATTTTCTTTTAAAACTAACTAAATAGAAAAAAAGTGGGGGGCGGCATGGTGGCGCTAGAGATAAGGTGTCTGTCTTGCCAGCACTAGCCTAGGACAGACCACGGTTCGATCCCCCTGCCGTCCAAATGGTCCCCCAAGCCAGGAGCGACTTCTGAGCGCATAGCCAGGAGGAACCCCTGATCATCACCGGGTGTGGCCCAAAAATAAAAAAAAAAACCTAACCAAATAGGAGTTATTTGCTATTTATAGAAAACCCTTATATCTCGGGGCCCGGAGAGATAGCACAGCGGCGTTTGCCTTGCAAGCAGCCGATCCAGGACCAAAGGTGGTTGGTTCGAATCCCGGTGTCCCATATGGTCCCCCGTGCCTGCCAGGAGCTATTTCTGAGCAGACAGCCAGGAGTAACCCCTGAGCACTGCTGGGTGTGACCCCCCCAAAAAAAAAAAAAAAAAAAAAAAAAAAAAGAAAACCCTATATCTCATATTGCGAAACATTTCTCAAACCTTTTCTTAGAGTAAGCACTAACCAGTGGCTGGATATGCTCTTTTCTACTCTTGTTTTAAATACTGCTTATGTTTTTAAATCAATTTTTTATTGAATCACTGTGAGGTAGAAAGTTGTTCATGATTGAGTTTCAGTCATACAATATCCAATACCCATCCCTTCACCATTGTATGTTTCCTGCCACCAATGTCCTCAGGTTGCTTTCTGCCCACCCCCTGCCCAGAAGCATTCTCTCTCTTGCTCTCTCTTGCTTTTACTCTTTCCTTTTCCCTTTCTAATATCATGGTTAGCATTGAAGGATATCATATCATATCATATATCATATCATATCATATCATATCATATCATATCATATCATATCATATCACTTTACCTCTGTTCAGCACCAGTTCTTGTCCAGAGTGATCATTTCCAACTAGTATTGTCATAGTGATCCCTCTTTGCTCTTAATGCATTCCCCTGCTCTTTGATTTTAGTTTCCTACTATAGATCAATCCTCCTGATCCTCATTTATTTTTATTTTATTTTTTATTTTTTTTCTGGCCCTCATTTCTATTCTATTTGGATATTATTAAAATACTGTGTATCTTTTGTATCTAACAAATATGTCTGATCATTCTGTGTTTATCTCTCTCCCTCTGACTGCTTTTGCTCAGCATAATCTATATCCATTCATGTCTAAGCAAATTTCATGACTTCTTTTTTTCTTTTTCTTTTTTTTGACTTCTTTATTTTTATTTTTATTTATTTTTATTTTTTTGACTTCTTTTTTTCCAACAACTGTTTAGTATCCCATTGTGTAGATGTACCACGTTTCTCTTTATCCATTCAACTGTTCACAGATGCTTGAGTGGTTTCCAGATTCTGGCTACTGTGAATAGTGCTGTGTTGAACATAAGAGTATAGAGGTCTTTTCTGCATTGTGGGTTTTGAGAGTCTCTAGGGAATATTCCCAGGATCTGTATTACTGGTTCATATAGGAGTTTAGTTTCTAGATTTTTTTTTTTGTTGTTGTTGTTATTGTTGGTTTTTTTTTTGTTTTGTTTTGTTTTTTTTTTTGGGTCACACCCAGCATCGCTCAGGGGTTACTCCTGGCTCTATGCTCAGAAATTACTCCTGGCAGGCTCGGGGGACCATATGGGACGCTGGGATTTGAATCGATGACCTTCTGCATGAAAGGCAAACGCCTTACCCTCCATGCTATCTCTCCGGCCTCGTTATTGTTGTTTTTTAACCCAGTGGTGCTCAGGAGTTACTCCTGGCTCTGCCCAGAAGTCACTCTTGGCAGGCTCTGGGCACCGTATGGGATGCCAGGAATTGAACTAGCATTCGTCCTGGGTTGGCTGCATGTAAGGCAAATGCCCTACTTCTGTGCTATTGCTCTGGCCCCAATTTCTAGGTTTTTTTTTGAGGAATGTCCGTATTGTTCAAAAAGGCTAGACCAGTTTACATGCCCAAAAGCAATGCATGAGAGTCCCTGTATTCATGCCAGCATGGTTGTTCTTGATGTATGCCAGTTGTTTTGATTTACATCTCCCTGATGATAAATTATTTGGAACATTTTTTTTCTTGGGCCTCTTGGCCATCTGAAATACTGCTTTCTTGGGCTGGATGGATAGTACGGAATTAAGATATGTGCCTTGCATGTGCTTCTGTTCAATCTCTGGCACTGCATTTGGTCCCTCTGAGCACAGTGGGTATATTCCAAAAGCTAAAAAAAAATTGATGTTCTTTTGAAAGATGAGAACTATGTAATAAGCTTTATGGTTTTTAATTTGCATCATTTAACTTAACATATGTCACCGGGTGTGGCCCAAAAACCAAAAAAAAAAAAAAAAAAACATATGAGTTAGTGTATTTTGTGTACTCTGTATCCTAATGAAGTAATTGGTGATAGTTCCGTAAGCACTGTAACTTTTGGCTATAATATGATCTGTTGAGTGCTTGGTAAATTGTAAGACTTCATTTTTCTGATTTGTATTATTCTGAAAGGTGTTTTTTTGGACCAAGGATATGGGTTAGTAATAGAACTCATATGTGGATTTGCTCCCTGCCAATGCAGAAAAGAAAAAAAAGCCCTTGTATTTTCCAAATGTAAGGACAGCAATACAGTTGAGTTTATAACTTATTACTTTTTCTCAATCATGAGTTTAATATTAAGATATTCAGAACATATCAGTTATTGTTTCTTCTTCCTAATTAAAATATAAGTATTCATTTAGGAGCAGTTATCTTAATTGTAACCAGAGACACCCATATCAAACAATTTTTAAGCATAATTTATCATATTAAACTTGACTCATTGAATTGTCTTTTTCCTTTTAGGACTTGAATTTTATGGATATGTTAAACTAATAAATTTTATTAGACTTAAGGTAAGTTGGTAATTTAAATTTGTGGTTTTATTTAGAAATAAAAATAAAAATACCATAATGACTATTAGCATACTTATTTTTTTTTGAAGCAAGGAACTGTTATATAAGAAACTCTTAAATTTAGCACTTACATTGGGTGAATCATGGATTCGAGAAATTAGTAAATATACCGCACCAAATAAGTGGACATCATACATAATACATTATGTTTTAAGGAAGCTACTCACCAGTGCTTAAGGTGGGATTGGAGAGAGCCCAGGAGCCACTCCCAGAGCTTCATGATTCGAGTGATTCTAGGGTGAGATGGGGAAGAGGAATTGGGGCAGAAGCATGTGGTTCTAGGGATACTAGTCAGGGACTGGTGCTTACAAATTTCTACTGGCAGTAACTTCTGATGTGGTTTCAAGTACTGGGTGGTTTTGGTTTTATTTTTGTTTTTTCTCTGGGGGGGGGGGGCACACCTGGCAGTGCTTGGTTTATTCCTGGCAGGCCAGGGGGTACCATAGAGAATTTCAGGGATCAAACCCAGGTCGGCCGTGTGCAAGACAAACACCCTGTGTTTGTCGCTGTGCTGTATCTCAAGCCCACTGGTTTTGTTTTTCACTCTGATAAATGTTTATATTGCTCTTTGCCTCTAATTTAGAAAAAATAAGACTGCCTGTAAGCCATTAATTAAAGTCAAGCAATGAAGTTAATGAATGACAGTTATAAATCTTAGAGACTTTGTAAAATAGATAAGACTCCTTCTTTGTTATTTAATTGTCCTATTTTTTTGTTGGATGTTGTAATATGCAATGAAAAGACATTCAATTAATTTTACACCCAGAATCCTACTGTTGAGTATATGAATTCAATATACAACCCAGTACCTTGGGAGAAAGAAGAGTATTTGAAACCTGTATTAGAAGATGACCTTTTGCTTCAGTTTGGTAAGATAAACATACTGTATTTACTTTAACATGGGCTCTTTGGTAAAATGATAGGGTTTATAGGAAAAGTTATCTTTGTAGTCACTAAAGACCAAATTAGGTAGTTGATTTCAGTAGAAAAGATGTCACTTAATTGATAGACACAGCAACAAATACTGGAAGAAATTTAGAAATAGGAACTTGCTTGAAGATTGACTAAAAGATACTGTGCCACTTTGGGAGATTTGAGAGAATAGTTTTAACCTTTTTTTTGTTGTTGTTTTGCTTTGTTTTTTTGGCCACACCCAGTGGTGCTGAGGGCTAACTCCTGGCAGGCTCTGGGTACCATTTGGGATGCCAGGGATCAAGCCCAGGTCTGTCCCAGTTTGTCCATGTGCAAAGCAAATGCTCTACCGCTGTGCTATTACTTCAGCCCTTAATTTTAACTGTTTTTCTGTGGTTATTGAGAGGATTGAAGTATATGCTTGTAATGCAGAGACCCTAGTTTAGACCCTGTTATCAAATAGTTTTCAGGGCACTGAGCTAGGAGTAGCCCTGAACAAACTTAGATGTGACTGAAAAAAGGAAAAAAACTATATTTTAATTCATTGAATAAAATAAAATATTTAATAATATTAGCTACTTTTAAAAAATCTTGACATCCAGTTTATTATAATTTCTTTTGATTCAAAATCAATTCCACCCCAGTGTTTCTGGGCTTATTCCTAGAGAGAAACTTAAACCTGTGACAATATCATTTATTTCTTGCCTTTAGTTTTTTTCCTAAATACTTGCTTTTGCTTTGGTTCTTGCCTTCTTGGAGAAAGATCTTGTGTAAATTTTGTTGTCTGTTGGCCTCTTATAAATACTTTGTGAATCTGATTTATGGAACGGAGATTTACTTTTTTCTTTCATATTTTTTTGCCAGTCATACAAGAGAGGGCTTGCTGTGTTTAGATCATCAGACATAACTTTATAAATAATAGTTTGACAATGTGTTTAAGCATTTTTTTGATTAGAAAGAACTGTGGTAAACCTATTTCCTATGAAAGTTCCATTAATCCCTATATAATGTGGGTTTAGGAATAATTCTCAACCTCCATGGCTACATGCTTCTGTGCTAGGGCTGAATTTGTGGTCTTGCTTAGGCTCAATGGTGCTGGAGACCACCAGGGCCACCACAGCCAGTGATGCTCAGGGGACCATGTAGTTCTGGGTATTGAACCTGGTCAGGCATGTATAAGGCAAGTGCCTTAATTCCTGTAATATCTCTCCTGCCTCAGATCACTTCAACATTTTGGTTTTAAGTCTGAAAAATATGCATCAATGTGATAGTAGCCAGTAAGGGTACTTGTTTTGCATGTGGCTGATCCCTAGTATCCTGTATGGTTCCCGCAGCACTGCCAAGCATAATTAACTTCTGAGTGCAGGGCCTTAGTGTAGTAACCTTTAAGCATCACAGGGTGTGATACAAAAACTAAAATAGCAATGAGCCATATTTCTGAGATACTTTATAGCTCTAAGGTTGGTATTTCCTGGATTGATTCTTTATTGGTTTAACAACTTTTATTTATTTACTTTTTGGGGATTTTTGGCCACACCCATTGGCACTCAGGGGTTACTCCTGGCTATGCACTCAGAAATCGCTCCTGACTTGGGGGGACCATATGGGACACCAGGGGATCGAACCTTGGGCTAGTGCTTGCAAGGCTTTTTTGTTTGTTTTTAGGTCACACCGGTAATGCTCAGGGATTACATCTGGCAGGCATAGGGGACCATATGGGATGTCAGGTATTGAACCCAGGTTGGCTGTGTGCAAGACAAATGCACTACCTGCTGTGCTATCATTCCAGCCCCCTATTCCTGAGGATTCTTCTTCTTTTTTTTTTGGTTTTTTGGGCCACACCCAGTTGACGCTCAGGGGTTACTCCTGGCTAAGCGCTGAAGAAATTGCCCCTGGATTGGGGGGACAGTATGGGATGCCTGGGAATCGGACCTTGGTCCGTTCCTTGGCTAGCGCTTGCAAGGCAGACACCTTACCTCTAGCGCTACCTCACTGGCCCCTCCTGAGGATTCTTGATTGACCTTGCAGGAAGGTTGAAGGCTAGGGCTAAAGATTCAGTGATGCTCTAGCTCTGCATTGTCATGGTCTACTAGGGTCTACCCAGTGATGTTCAGGAGCCATATGGTGCTGAGGATTGAACCTAACAGGGAGAATCTACTATTAGTAGTAAATGAATCAGTTCTATAGAAGTTCAGGTAAAGGAGACAAGTATAATCTAGAAAGGTTGCAGAGGCCCAGTCAAGGAAATGCAGCTTGAGTTTGACTGGTTGTCTGTCAGTGCACTCCCTGCATTTCAAAACAGTCTGCTTCTTAGCTCTGAGTGATGACAAATGGAAGATTTAATCATTTGGTTTCAAGTTTGATTATGAACTTCACATATAAGATAAAGTATTGGATATACTTAAAACAATGAGAACCATTTCTCACTTATCAGATTGTACTTTTAAAATTTTTCTTTTGGGGAATGCCAGAGCTGATACGGAACTTGTCTTGCATATAATCAATTTGGGTTTTGTCTTCTGTATCCCAGAAAGCCCCTCAAGGTTCACTTCTAGGAGTAATCCCTGAGTGCAGAGCCAGGAGTAAACACTGAATACCACTGGGATAGGTTTAAAACAACAAAAAGTTTTTTGGAGGATATTGGATAACACCCATTCATGTTCATGGGCTACTCTCCGCTCTGTGCTCACAGGACCATACCATGTCAAGTTTGAACCTAAGGCTCCTGCATGCAAAGCCACTCCAGCCTGTTGAGCCCTGGATTGTAAATTTTTTTTTTTTTGGGGGCCACACCCGGCGGTGCTCAGGGGTTACTCCTGGCTGTTTGCTCAGAAATAGCTCCTGGCAGGCACGGGGGACCATGTGGGACACTGGGATTCGAACCAACCACCTTAGGTCCTGGATCGGCTGTTTGCAAGGCAAACGCCACTGTGCTATCTCTCCGGGCCCTCATAGTTTTTTTTTAAACTATAGTCCAGCCCTCTAATGGTCTGAGGGACATTGAACTGGCCCCCTGTATAAAAAGTTTGAGGACCCCTGGCCTAGAAGATGGCCCAGTGATTTAGGCAGCACCTAGGGAAAGCCTGAAGCCATGGATTTTATCACAAGAGCCACTGCATGGACTTCAAGTGATATTGATTACCTTAAATTGTTGGTTTCTGAAGAGAGGAAAAATAGAACATTTAAAATAAGGTCAAGTATTGGAGGCAGGGAAATTTATTAAAAGAGCATCAGCTTGAAGGAGTTGAAATGCTCTGAACAATACAAATTTGTAATATGGGTTTTTTATAGAATTATAAAAATTATATAGATTATAGAATACAGTAAATAATTCCAAGTCTATTATTTCATAAATTACCAACCAAATTAAATGAGGAAGTAACAGCTCAATCTTGGAATCGCATTCCTGTTTTACATGTTATAGGCGACTCCCAGGATGCATCTAAGTGATAGAGCACATGTCTTGCATCCCTGACTAGGCCATACATTATAGAGTATGATTCTTACTCTAAATCAGATGTGCAAGCACCACAACCAGTTGTGCCTTCTTCAGACATCACAGCAACAAGAGAGAAGGGATGGTGGAAATAGAAAATCACTTTAGATAAATACAAAAGTGTAATAACTTGTAGTAAAGCTCCTCAGTGGATTTTGAGGTCAATGGGGAGAATTTTTTTTTATTAATGTCTATTTATACAATTTTATTACAAACATGATTGTATCTGGGTTTCGGTCATATAAAAACACCTCCCTTCACCATTGTGACATTCCCATCACCAATGCCCCAAATCTCCTACCTCCATACCCCCCCCTGTCTGTATTTGAGACAGGCTTTTGGGCCCGGAGAGATAGCACAGCGGCGTTTGCCTTGCAAGCAGCCGATCCAGGACCAAAGGTGGTTGGTTTGAATCCCGGTGTCCCATATGGTCCCCCGTGCCTGCCAGGAGCTATTTCTGAGCAGACAGCCATGAGTAATCCCTGAGCACTGCCGGGTGTGACCCAAAAACCAAAAAAAATAAAATAAAATAAAATAAAAAGAGACAGGCTTTCTACTTCATTCACTTACATTATGCTAGTTATCAGTGTAGTTATTTCTCTAAATGTACTCACCACTCTTTGTGGTTAGCTCCCTGTCATGAGCTGAACCTTCCAGTCCTCATCTCTATTGTCTCTGAGAATTATTACAAAAATATCTTGTTTTTCTAAAAACCCATAGATGATTGATACTATTCTGTGTCTATATCTCTCCCTCTGACTTATTTCACTCAGCTTAATAGATTCCATATACATTTATGTATAGGAAAATTTCATGACTTTATCTCCTGATGGCTGCATAATATTCCATTGTGTATATATACCAGTTTCTTTAGCCATTCATCTGTTGAATGGCATCTTGGTTGTTTCCAAAGACTGGCTATTGTAAATAGCGCTGCAATGAATATTGGTGTGAGGAACGGATTTTTGAATTGTATTTTTGTGTTCATTGGGTATATCCCTAGGAGTGGTATAGCTGGATCATATGGGAATTCAATTTCCAGCATTTTGAGGAATCTTCATATTGTTTTCCATAAAGGCTGAACTAGATGGCATTCCCACCTGCAGTGAATGAGAGTTCCTTTCTCTCTACATCCCCTCCAGCACCGATTGTTCTTGTTCTTTGTGATATGTGCCAATCTCTGTGGTGTGAGATGATACCTCATTGTTGTTTTGATTTGCATCTCCCTGATGATTAGTGATGTGGAGCTATTTTTCATGTCTTTTGGCCATTTGTATTTCTTCTTTGACAAAGTGTTTGTTCATTCTCCCCATTTTCTTGTAAAGTTGTTAGTGTCTTGTATATTTTTCATATTAGCCCCTTATCTGATGGGTATTGGGTGAATAATTTCTCCCAATCAGTGGTGGCTCTTGTATCCTAGGCTTTATTTCCTTTGGGGTGCAGAAGCTTCTCAGCTTAATATGTTTCTGTTTATCTCTGCTTCCACTTGTTTGGAAAGTGCTGTTTCCTTGTTGAAGATGCTTTTAGTCTCAATGTCATGGAGAGTTTAACCTACGTTTGTTATTCTGTATACCTTATGTTTCAGGTCTGATATCAAGGTCTTTAATCCATTTGGATTTTACCTTCATACATGGTGTTAGCTGGGGGTCTGAGTTCTCTTTTTTGCAAGTGGCTAACCAGTTGTGCCAACAATACTTGTTGAAGAGGCTTTCCTTGCTCCATTCAGAATTTCTTGCCCCTTTATCAAAAATTAAGTGATTCTATGTCTTAAGGAACAGGAGAATTTTTGAAGACTATGGGATTTGGATCAGCAAAGGCATCACCTTTTCCCAAGAAAGTTATTGGCTACATATGAGATGGTGACTTTCCAGTGGAATAACCCCACATACACCACTTCAGTCACATGACAGATTAATATCACCAGTGATGAGGCATATTACCACTAGGATTGCCTTGGTATAGTGGGTGCTGTTTTTTTCTCTGCTGTTCTTTCAAAAAAAAATGTAGAATTAGCAGAAAAAACAGATCCACACTGATGGACATTCTGCAAAACTATCAATCAGTATACTATTCATAAGTATTATGTTACTGTGTAAAAGTATCCTGTAATTAGTTCAAGGTGTTGAATTTTTAAAATCTATTAAATATGGTATTAAAATTTTTGTTTTTTGTTATTGGGGCTTCCAAGCAGTTATCTATGGGTTATGCCAGCACATACTTCAATATTCAAGTTTGATGTTGTTTGGGCCCAGCAGTACTCTGGTCCACTATGGCCTCACCCAACAATTCTCTATGTGCTGGAGACAATGTGGTGTTAGGGACTGAGCTCAGGTCCTCTGTGTCAAGTGTACACTTCATCCAGTTGAGCTACTCCCCATTCCTTAATATATTTTTTATGTTTCTAAAGATTTATCTTTTTTTCATCTAGTTCTACTCATTGAGATTAAAAAATATGTTTAAATCTAATATGCTTTTAAGTCAGTTTTTTGTCTCATGTATTTTTGTTGTTTTTGAGCCACACCTGGAAATATTCAGGGATTACTTCTGGCCCTGCACTCAGGCATCATTCCTGATGGTGCTCAGTGGATCATATGGGATGCCAGAGATTGAACATGGTGAACTCTGTGCAAAGTGAGTACCTTAGCCACTGAAATATCACTCTGGCCCCCTGCCTCATGTATTTTTGAGCTTTTTTGGAGGAGGGATGGTTGATATACAAAACTCTTCAGTCTTCCTAACAAATTGACCACTTTTTTGGCAGTGCTCAGCTGCTAAGATTCAAGTGATTTGATGTGGATTCATCTTATGTATAGTTTAGTACTTTGACTTAAGATGTTTTAATTAAGGGGCTGGAGTGATAACACAGTGGGTAGGGCATTTGCTTTGCATGTGGCCCGCCCAGGTTCGATCCCTGGCATCTCAAATTCTGAGTGATTTCTGAGTGCAGAGCTAGGAGTAACCCTTGAACACTGTTGGGTGTACCCTAAAACCAAAAAGAAAGATGTCTTAATTATAATATAGAATCTTAATAGTATACTAAAGCCTTCTTTTCATATACACATTTAAACTTTAATAGGTATACTTATATATTAATGCTGCAATAATACATAAGTGCTACAATTTTGCTGTTCATTTTTTTTGCCAAATTAAATAGTAAATAATTCTGTCGATTTTGGGGAGTCATGCAGTTTTCTGTCAGTGTTTAGAAATAATTGGCAGTACATTGTATTGCCTTTAGACTAAACTCAATTTTGGTACAAATTTGTGCTCAGTTTAGAAAAGCTAACAGTGTAATCTTTGAATTTGGATAAAAGTAGTTTGGATGTTTAATGTTTCCTTAAATAAAAATCCTTTTCTTCGTTCTTTTTGGCTGACTTATAATAGGCACTAACTATAGAGTTAGTACTAACGTATCTATTTGTGCTTAACTGTTATAAGAGAGCCTAACAGTACCCATTTATTTCTTTAGATGTAGAAGATCTGTATGAACCAGTTTCAGTCCCATTCTCATACCCCAATGGACTCAGTGAAAATACATCTGTTGTTGAAAAATTGAAACATATGGAAGCCAGGGCACTGTCTGCTGAAGCTGCATTAGCTAGAGCACGTGAGGATCTGCAAAGAATGAAGTAATTGATTAATTTTACAGAAAAGTAATTGTTTATCTCCCCCAAATAGCACAATGAATAATAATGTAGAAAGAATATGGAAAAATAATTGTATGTACTAGAAAGCAGAGTTGCTATTTAGTTTTAGTCATATTAAAGGTGGAGCTGCTTTCTTTGTTACTACAGTTGATTAACATAAAATTTTATAGTTTTACTACTTCTTTATAATTACTTTCTACTAATGGTAATTGTTCTGCTGAATGTTCTCGTGGGTGCTTTTATCCTTTGATAGTTCCATACTTTTGATTACCCTGTTTCTTTTTACATTTTCTCTCAGACTTTTAAATTGGAGGAGTTAATACTTTTTTTAGGTTTGGGTAAACTGCAGTGTTAAGATTTTTAATAACCTAATTTTTTAAAGAGCTAAAATATAGTCATGTAATAATTAAAAAAAATTGGCAGGGGATGATTTTCTCCAGTGTGTGAATTAGTATTCCTCTGTTGTAAGGCTCCTACTAAGTATCTCATTCACCTGGGTATCTCCTTAGCTGTGAATTCTTGATTGAGGAGGTCTAAGTAGGTTCTGAGATTTTTGTATTTCTACTAAATATAGCACTATTTATATTTATAGGATTGTAGATTGGTACTGTTGATGACTTACAGTATATCCAGCAGAAAAAAGAATACAGTTGATTGTAGTTCACATTTCTTGTTGAAATTTTATGTTTTGGTAATAATTTCTATTTCTACCTCTTTGGATTGCAGATAGTTCATATCTATTTCATAAACATTCATAACCTAATCATAAACATATTTAATTAATAAATTATTTTGGGTTCCTGGACTCAAACTTATAGATGTGAAGTGTGTTCTGAACCAAACCTGCCAGTGCTCAGATTTTATTTCTGATTCTGAATTCAGGAATCACTCCCAGCGGTACTACAGGCCATATGGGGTGTCAGATATTGAACCAAGGTCTGCCATATACAAGACAAGTACCTTACCCACTGTAAGAACTGCTCTGGACCCTGGCCTAAGATTTTTTATGTGTTTATTATAGGGGAACTGAGTTTTTTTTTTAACATGAGATGGATTGTGCTAATGTATAGAAATAATTCTTAGTTTAGGTCTATTTTCTGTTCTTTATCTTGTCCATGAGAAAATATGGTTGTAAAGTATATTAATAGTATTGAATTTTAGTAAGATTTGAGTAGCAGTGGAAATCATGAAGGTGTAATTTTATTTAGCTGAAAGAGATGAAAAATTTTAATTTGTAGTTGACTACATTTCTGTGTTTTTTGCAGCATTGTTTACTACTAGGTTTGAAGATGTCAAAGCTTACTATCCAGCAGGGGGAGCTTTCAGTTGCTTTACAGTAGTGTGGTTTAGAAGGCACTTACTCCACATTCTCTCCCCCACCTTTTCTTCTTCAACCTCTAGCCTTTCCTTTGTTCATGGTTCAGTAAACCTGTCTCAAGGGTGTATTTCAAATTGATTACAGACAATTTGCTCAGGATTTTGTGATGAACACAGATGTCAGAACCTTCTCGTCATCTACTACTGCCATTGCAGATCTTCAGGAGGATGAGGATGGTGTTTATTTCAGCTCATACGGGCATTATGGGATACACGAAGAAATGCTAAAGGTTAGAAAAGAATGCAAATGCATCAAACCCATACTAAGGAAAATAATTGATTCCTTTAGACGAGATTGGGCACGTTCAGGGTGGTATGGCCATTGACAATAATGGATTCTTTTAATAGAGTAGTTAATAGATCTATTTCTTTAATAAAGTTAAACTATTCATATAATAGACCAAGTCTTTTTTAAATAGAGTAAAACAAGTTTTTGATTACTTATGATATAGGACAACTTTTTGTTTTTATTGAGAACTACTTTTTAAATCTTTTTGGTATTTCACAGATTATCTTGGGTTTAAGAAAATAGCAATGTAAATTCTCACAATTATTATTCATTTTTTATTATTTTTTTTCCTGGCCTCATCAGTGGTGCTGAGTCTATCATGTTATACCCAGAGTGCTCAGAAAGTCAGGCAGTGAGGGAGATCAAACCCCTTGAACTAGCTCCCAGACTTCCCATTTTATTACTACCAGAGAGATGTTTCAGGGGTTAAGATGTTTGTCTTACATGCAGTTAAACTTGGTTCATTCCCTGGCACTATATATGGTCCCCTGAGCACTACCAGAAATGATCCCAGAGCATAGAACCAAAAATTAGCACTGAGCACCACTCTATGTGTCCCCAAAATAAGTACAGAATTATTTTCAAATGAGCTAATCAAGTATTTAAACATGATTGGCTTTGGCTTTAACTTTTATAATGGCAGTGCTTGTGTAAAATACAAGTAGATTTCTAACTTGGTAGGTGATCAAATGTTGTATTACAGGTTATAAAATAATAGCAAAGTCTAATTTTTTAATTCAGTAAAATAAAAAATATATAAAATTAGTTCTGACTTAAAAAATATTAGGTAAAAAATTTTATGCTTATCCCTATTAACTTAAAATGCTTCTTTATCTTCCTTAAATTTAGGCAATGAAATGATCTTTCTGAATTCTTCCACAAAATATTAATTTATTTATGACAGTCCTACGGTTGTTTTAAAACATACTATTAATATTAGTATTTTTGTTCTGTCAGATTAGTAGGATCAGAGTGTAGGTTTGCTGATTTCTAGTAATTACATGGGGTTTTTAAAGTATATTATGTCATTACTAATGTTATAGTTGGTTTCATTTTCTGTTATCACTTGGTTAATAGAATAGCTTTCTGAGAAACTTCCAAATTATAAATGATTTCAAGTTTAGTTTTAATTTTAAAGCAAATTGAATTCTTTTAAAAATGACTTTTTTTGGGGTAAAGTGTGGTAAAATTTTATTAAGTATAGAATATTATTTTTATTTTTTTTTATTTTTTTATTTTTTTTTTTTTTTGGTTTTTGGGCCACACCCTGTGACGCTCAGGGGTTACTCCTGGCTATGCGCTCAGAAGTTGCTCCTGGCTTCTTGGGGGACCATATGGGACGCCGGGGGATCGAACCGCGGTCCGTCCTAGGCTAGCGCAGGCAAGGCAGGCACCTTACCTCCAGCGCCACCGCCCGGCCCCAGAATATTATTTTTAGAAGAGTTCATCTAAGCTCATGCTTATTTCAGATTGCTTTATCAGCTTAAATGCTATGAACCTTTTATTTTTCCAGTAAGGAAATTGTGTGGTGGATTTTTTCAGACAGATAAGCATAGTTGACAGTACCTGAGTGTCTCATTATAGTCATCAGGATAATAATTTTATCCAAATATTTGTCCTGTCCACCTATTTTTTTTTTTTTTTTTGGTTTTTGGGCCACACTTGGCGGTGCTCAGGGGTTACTCCTGGCTGTCTGCTCAGAAATAGCTCCTGGCAGGCATGGGGGACCATATGGGACACTGGGATTCGAACCAACTACCTTTGGTCCTGGATCGGCTGCTTGCAAGGCAAATGCCGCTGTGCTATCTCTCTGGGCCCCATATTTTTTATCTATTTTTTTAACAAGAGGATTTTTATATCTTTCATGTACATATCAATTTAGAGCTTTCCACTGCATTCTTTTCTCTTTTAGAGACTAACTTAAGAATCCTTACTATTTGGTAGTGGATGTGGTGTGATATAAAACATGATACCCCTCAACTTTTTAAACAACTACTTTCTTGAAAGATCATGTTTCTGTCATTAAAAAAATAACATAATTCTAAATGCTTTCTTTAGTTCCTCTTAGCTGTTAGTTAACCTTTGTGATTATGACTTCATCTTTAAAAATACATGATTAAGTATTCACAGAAAAGAAGAATATGTCCCATCAAGGAACAATTTATATTTTGCTAGTTTGTATTCCATAGTGAATATGAAATGTGCCTTATGTCAAGCCATATTTATTCTGTTTTTTACTTAAACAGTTCTTTTTTTTTTTTTTTTTTTTTTTTGTGGTTTTTGGGTCACACCTGGCAGTGCTCAGGGGTTACTCCTGGCTTCATGCTCAGAAATTGCTCCTGGCAGGCACGGGGGACCATATGGGATGCCCGGATTCGAACCGATGACCTTCTGCATGAAAGGCAAATGCCTTACCTCCATGCTATATCTCTGACCCCACTTAAAAAGTTCTTAACACAAATTCTGTTTAAGGTAGATGCTGTTAACAAATTGTTACTTTATTTTCATAATTAAAAATATTGAAACCATATTTATAGGACTTATTTTTGTTTACAATGGACCTAATCATTTTATGGAGATGTGATTTAGATTTTTTGTTGTTTAGTTATATAAATTTTAATGATATCAGTATACAGCATGATTATAGTTATGAATATAAGTAGTTTGGGATCTTATTTTCTGGGATTAAGATATAAAGACTATTTGCACTTTTCTTTCTAAAGAAGAGTCATTGTTGACTTTTGTAAACCTGAGAGAGACAGCGCTCTTTTTTTTTTTTTTTTTAAATTGCTAAGAAAAGCATTGCTCACCCTGGAGAATATTTATCACAGACCTTGGTACCATTTATCTTTACTGCATCTTCTTTACTGTGTCTGCAGCTAAATCATGCATTCTTTCCACATACATGAATTTATAAAATTAAAATATGCTTTTTGGGTATGAAAATTTTATAGAACATTCATATATAAACATTACAGAATATATAATACTATATTCCATCTTTTGCCTTTAGAATCTTTTTTCACAATATTTGTAGACATACTTAGATGACTTTTTTACTGGTCTAAAATACCTTGTTTAGTTTGGGAGCTCTAATTTTTGTGTTTCTTTAAAAGGTTGGTGCAAAAGATAACATTTTAAATTTATGTTTTTTATTTGATTTTTATTATTGATGTTTATTATTGATTTTTATTATAGTATTGCTTTTTTGACTTTTAGATATGATTATGAGGAATACTCTTACTTGAGTTTTCATGTTTAGAGTTTCTCTTGGATTAAATTCAGTTACTAAATTGAAGTCCTTTGGCCCTTTGATATAGTTTGATTACACTGCACTGTAGTGAGGGTATACAGAAAGAGTCCAGATGAAGGATGGTAGTGGAGCCAAGCAGTAGTGCATGGTCAGGCTGAAGACAGGAGTGAGATGCTGTTGATTAAGTTGGAGCAGTGATGAGGCAGTGTGTTTGTAAGAGCTTTCCAAGCAACTGCTTTCTTGACTAATGTTCATCCTTTCCATTTCTATCATGTCAGCATAAATCACTGGTTGTATTATAAGAAAAGTATAAATCCCTGGTTATAATCTAAGAAAAGTGGAAACAGGTAAAAATGTCATAAATGATATGCTTTTTATTTTTTATTTTATTTTTTTTTTTTTTTTTATTTTGGGTCACACCCGGCGGTGCTCAGGGGTTACTCCTGGCTGTCTGCTCAGAAATAGCTCCTGGCAGGCATGGGGGGACCATATGGGACACGGGGATTCGAACCAACCACCTTTGGTCCTGGATCGGCTGCTTGCAAGGCAAACACCGCTGTGCTATCTCTCCGGGCCCTATGCTTTTTATTTTTAAAAAGATGTTTTGTTAGTTTGTTTTTGAGGGCTATACCTAAGTGGTACTTAGAGGTTAATCCCAACTCTGCCTAAAAAATAATTACTGTATTGAGAATCATATTGGGCCTTCAACATACAGAACATACACTTAACTCATTGAGCTATTTTGTTGGTTCAAAAGATAGTTTTACAATCAGTTAATAAAACAGGGGATAAGGCACTTGCTTTGTATGTAGCCAAACCCTGTTTTGCCCTCCAGTATCACATATGGTCTTCCAATTACAGCCAGGAATAAGTCCTTGAGCACTATTAGGTGTGGTCCCAAAACAAAAACAGAAACAAGGTTTTTATTTAAACATTGTATTTTTTAGTTATTTTTTTTTAAATTACTTACAGGGAAATATTTCACAAGGCTAATTTAAAATATAGGATTTATTAATCTCTGATGTTGGTGTAAGATTACAGCAAAACCCATTACTGCTTAATTATTTTTCAGTATGTGTCTCAACTGAGTTAATTTCAGTGTGGAATCACCTTTGTTCATAGACCAACAAAATGTTAGCTTTCAGCACCTGCCTTGGTCACACAGTCATGTGAGATTTCAAAATGTAGGTGTCACATAATATGAACTATAGTGCTGAAATGATTTTTCATTGCAGATTTTTCATTTTAGGGGAGGGGACTGGTTTTGGGATGCTCAGGGATCTGTGCTCAGACAACTACTGTGGTGTTGGTGGTCAAACTAAGGTTGACTACCTGCAAGGCAAGGGCTTCACTCCCTGTGCTATTTCTCCAGCCCTACAGTTATAGACTTGAAAGCATAACTTTCTACCATAGAGAGTTCTTGAAACAAAAATAGATAAAGGTGGTCATTGATTTTTTTTTTTAGAAAAATGTTATTTTTATTTATGTTTGTCTACAGTATTTTCTCTTCAATAGCATTCTGTTACAGGGATTCAGCCTTTAGAGTCTGGAGAACCTAAAAACTTTAAAGGAGAATAACATGTTCATATTCTATTAATTTCAATTAGCTGATGCATTATAATAGTATTGAATGTCTCAACAGAAATGTATATGTTTTCAAGAACTTAGATCTTGTTTGATTTTAAGTGATGTTCTTTTTTTTTTTTTTTTTTTTTGGTTTTTGGGCCACACCCGGTAACGCTCAGGGGTTACTCCTGGCTATGTGCTCAGAAGTTGCTCCTGGCTTGGGGGACCATATGGGACACCGGGGGATCGAACCGCGGTCCGTCCAAGGCTAGCGCAGGCAAGGCAGGCACCTTACCTTTAGCGCCACCGCCCGGCCCCTTAAGTGATGTTCTTAAATATTTTCTTTCACACAATGAATACACAATGTCAGTCTAACAACCCTTAGACTAATAACAGAACTGAAGTTAGCGGAATTGGCCTGGTTGAGGGGGTATTAGAAAGAAAGGGTAAACGACAGGCACTGGTAAAGTATATTGGCCTCTGTATTGATGGTGAATGTAGTGTGGTAACTAAGTATTCCTAAAACAGAAACATTTAGTCACTGACCCAGTGTTACCTCAGTAAATTAAAAAAATTGTTTTACTCAGTTAACTTCTATAAAAGTTTTTGAGTTGCTATTTTGTTATTCATTTGAAGGAGAAAAAATTGTTTCTGAATTGTTGCTATTTGGATTATTTATTTAAAAGAAGGAAAATAAAGTTGGTTTATTTTTCTAGGCAAATAATAACTCTTGTAAGAAGTAATATCTATTTCCTTCCTCAGTACTTTTTATTTGTCCAGACTGTCCTGTTAACATATATATTTTTTCTTCCCATCTTAGGACAAAGTACGAACAGAAAGTTACCGTGATTTTATATATCAAAATCCACATGTCTTCAAAGACAAGGTAAGTATTATAAACTACAAAACTTTAATTTTCACTTGTATCTTGGCAGTTGAAATTTTGTCTGGTGTCATCGTTGTGGTAACTGTTGATTTCAGTACTTGGGTTTATTTCCTGGGAGAATTTTATGATGCTGCTCTGTGATGCAGGGCCTGACAGGTGGAAACGTTGTCATTAGATATATTCTTTTGAAAACTTGTTTTGAAATTTGTTTATTATAGAACATATCTTACACTCTGCTTCTCTTGTTAGTTTTTGCTTTAATGCTATTTACTTATTTTTTTGTTTTTGGATCACACCAAGAGATGCTCAAGGGTTGGTTACTCAGAAATTACTCCTGGCTGGATGCTCAGGGGTTACTCAGGAATTACTCCTGGCTGGCTCCAGGGACCATATAGATTCTATAGAATGTCCGGAATGAATCTGGATTTACTGCTTTTAAAGCAAGCATCCTCCCCTCTGTGTTATCACTCTGGCCTCTTAGCTTATTTTTTATTTATTGTGATTTCTATGAACTGCAGACTTGCCAAAGCACATGCTTGATTTTTATTCTAGTTTATTTATTTTTTATTTTTTTAGTTTTTGGGTCACACCCGGCGGTGCTCAGGGGTTACTCCTGGCTGTCTGCTCAGAAATAGCTCCTGGCAGGCCCGGGGGACCATATGGGACACTGGGATTCGAACCAACCACCTTTGGTCCTGGATCGGCTGCTTGCAAGGCAAACGCCGCTGTGCTTTCTCTCCGGGCCCTATTCTAGTTTATTTTGCCTTTTTGTTTGTTTTGGGGCCACACCTAGAGGTGCCAGGAATTATTCCAGGCTCTGCTCTTAGGGACTACTAGAGGTTCTTAAGTAACCATATGGGATATCAAGGATTGAGTTAGGTTGGCTACATGCAAGGCAGGGCCCTAATTCTGTACTGTCTCTCCAGACCCTTATTCTTTTTTTTTTTTTTTTTTTTTTTTGTGGTTTTTGGGTCACACCCGGCAGTGCTCAGGGATTATTCCTGGCTCCAGGCTCAGAAATTGTTCCTGGCAGGCACAGGGGACCATATGGGACGCCGGGATTCGAACCGATGACCTCCTGCATGAAAGGCAAACGCCTTACCTCCATGCTATCTCTCCGGCCCCATCCAGACCCTTATTCTAGTTTGTTTTGGTTTAAAGTTAATAATTTTAAGATTTTTTTTTTTTTTTTGATTTTTGGTTTTTGGGCCACACCCGGCAGTGCTCAGGGGTTATTCCTGGCTGTTTGCTCAGAAATAGCTCCTGGCAGGCACGGGGGACCATATGGGACACCGGGATTTGAACCAACCACCTTTGGTCCTGGATCGGCTGCTTGCAAGGCAAACACCGCTGTGCTATCTCTCCGGGCCCAAGATGGTTTTTTTTTTTTTTTTTTTTTTTTTAATTTTAAGATGTTAATTGATAATTTGAGTATACATAAATATAATTTATTTTATGTGTTTCTTAAAAACCTTACTGCATTATGAGGCTTTTTATGTTTTATTATTTACCATAATAATGCCTTTGGGCTTCAAAAATGATCTTTTACTGTTGTGTGTGTGTGTGTGTGTGTGTGTGTGTGTGTGTGTGTGTGTGTGTGTGTATTTGAAATATATCTTCCTTCCTTGTGTGTTATAAAAACAATTTCCTTCATGACTTTTTTTTCTGTAACACTTCTTTCCTTTCTCTTTCCATTTTGTAAAAGTTCTCTTTATTTGAAATTAGTCCACTAATTTGGTTAAGAATTTATTTTTGTCTTTGGGAACTTGAGAATTTTGTTTTACTTTTTAAATTCAAGAATATGTTGATAATGTCTCAGGTTTTTATAAGTCTTCTATTATTTC
Organism: Suncus etruscus; assembly: GCF_024139225.1. Taxonomy (NCBI): domain Eukaryota; kingdom Metazoa; phylum Chordata; class Mammalia; order Eulipotyphla; family Soricidae; genus Suncus; species Suncus etruscus. The sequence goes on from NC_064856.1 coordinate 70,960,592, forward strand.
AGTTTTATTTTACTTTAAACTTCATTAGTAGTTCAAGGACTACCTCTAGCAAGGTGCTGGGGGGACTCGGTAGTAGTGGAAATCAAAATCTGCCTCTTGCATGCAAAGCATGTACTTTTTAGCCCTTTCAACTATAAACTAGCTATATGCTAGCCCTCAGTTCAATTTTAAAGCACACTTTTTTAGAGTGGTGTGAGGAGGGTGGAACAATAGTTCAGTTGTAGAACTCTTGCATTGCATGCAGCTGACCCTGATTTTATCCCTGGTACCCCATGTTTTCCCCTGAGCCTGCCAGGAATGATCCCTGAGTGCAGAGCCAGGAGTAAGCCCTGAGCACTATAGCATGTGGCCTGAAAGCCAAATAACTCACTTTTAAAACGTTGTTTAATATACTATTAACAACTCTGCAACAGTTACCACATTGATGTTTTGGAAAATATATTCTTTATTTTTTTTTATAGAGTTTGGAATATAATATAATTTAACTTTTTATTTTGTTTATCTTTTTACACTGAGTTGAAATGCTAACATTTATATATTGGAGCGAGTTGGACATTTGCCTTGCTCACAACTCACCTGGGTTAGATTCTATGATCTCCCGAGCCCGCCTGAGGTGATAACTGAACACAGAGCTAGGAGTAAGTCTCTAAGCCTGGAGTACTGCTGGGTGTGCCAAAAGCCAAAAAACAAAGACATAAAACTTTATGTGGTGTTCTGTTATTTTTTGGTAAAGCATTACCTACCCATGGTTATGAGGGACTGTGTTTGTTTTTGCTGATTTCCAATAGAAAAGTACACTTTGTATCAATTCTTTGTACTTAGATTGGAATAGAGACTACAATGTTTGCCATGCATGTGGTGCCAACTTGGGTTTGATCTCTGGCACTCCAGAGCACTGCCAGGAGTAATTTATGAATACAGAGCCAGGAGGAACCCCTGAGCACCTTTGACTATGACCCCAAAACCAGAAATATAAATTAAAGGTAGAAATGGACATTTTTATACAAAGTGCTTACAATGATAGGAAGCATGTACAAAATATAAAATAATTGTATTCCTTTTACTCTTAAATCTACTTAAATGAAAACAAAGGGAATTATTTATATATTGTAGGTCTTCCTTCTATCCTTTGAGATGATTGAATTTAACTTATCTAGTTATAATGGGCTTTGCTTAGAATTTGTAATTTCTCAGAAATATAATGTAAAAAATATCAATTGTTTTCAGATTTAGGTTTTTATACTACCATATATTTGAATAGCATTTGGTAATTTATAGATTGCTTTTAACGAAAAAGGCTTTATTTAGTCTATTACACTTTATTACACTTTATTTAGTCTATTACACTTAACTCTGCTTTATACTTTGAATATCATTATGTTAAAATAAAATGAGTACGGCAGGAACCGAGTTCATTAATAACCATTGTTATTAATTCATTATTAATAGCATATTTTAATATAATTCACCAAGAAATTTTTTGTTTTTATGTTTTTGTTTTTATGTTTTTCTTAGTTTTATTACCATTGTTCCAGTTTGCATTTGTCACCCTTAGGTAGATAAACTTTGCATCATGGAACTAACTTCTTTGTTATATTATGCAATGTATAGTATATTATGCAATGTGTAGTACAAGTTAATTATTTTAATGTTTATATTTATAAACATACTTTTTTCTTCTTACCTGTACCATATGATTCTTTTCTTTTGTTAGAAGTCATGAAACTTCTGTAGAGGTTATATACTTTCTCTGATTTAATTTAATTCTGAGTATCATTTAGTCATGCTGTCAACCATTTGTAATTAATTTTGTTGTACATGAAGGTAATTCTCAGTTTGCCTCCTTATCATATTTTTGATTATCTACAGTGAAAATTTGTTCCTTTTTTTTTTTAAGAAAAAGAAAACCGGGCCCGGGCGGTGGCGCTAAAGGTAAGGTGCCTGCCTTGCCTGCGCTAGCCTTGGACGGACCGCGATTCGATCCCCCGGTGTCCCATATGGTCCCCCAAGCCAGGAGCAACTTCTGAGCACATAGCCAGGAGTAACCCCTGAGCGTTACCGGGTGTGGCCCAAAAACCAAAAAAAAAAAAAAAAAAAAAAAAAAAAGAAAAAGAAAACCAAATTATTTTATAAAAGGTTGATTTAGTCTGTGATCTCTTCCTCTTTGAGTCTCACATGAAGTTTTAGTTTAGTCACCTACTTGTATTCTGAACTAGATGTAATAAGTGATAAACAATTAAAATGTGGGCCTGGAGAGATAGCAGTGTGGCGTTTGCCTTGCAAGCAGCCGATCCGGGACCAAAGGTGTTTGGTTCGAATGCCGGTGTCCCATATGGTCCCCCGTGCCTGCCAGGAGCTATTTCTGAGCAGACAGCCAGGAGTAACCCCTGAGCACTGCTGGGTGTGGCCCAAAACCCAAAACAAAAACAAAAACAAAAACAATTAAAATTAATTTAAATCCAAACTTTGCAAGTAGTTATTCTTGTGTTTGAATGTTCCTTTTGCTTTTGCATTTGTATGATTCTGAAACTTTCATTTTCCCTCTCTGAAGCCTTTTATTCTCATTTGCAAAGGGGAATTAAAGATTTTTAATATAGTCATATGCACATATGTAATATAAACATATGGTATATGTTTAATCTTAAAAAATAAATGTGATTATTTTGTGATTTGGGGGACTAACCAAGGGCCTCATACCTGCAAGATAATGATTTCTTTTGACTTTGTGGAGGTTTGTTTTGACATGTGGTCTGTCTTGTAGAATTTCTCTTGTACATTGGAGAAGAATGAATTCAGCCTTTTGAGAATAAAAAACTTGATATATATCTGTGAAACTGCTCTATTTCTTTTCTTTCTTTAAAGAAGTATTTCCCTACTAAGCTTTAGTCTAGTTGATTTACCAAGAGTGGAAGAGCAGTATTGAAATCTCCTACCTACTATTGTGTTGCTATCATGGACTTCAAGTCACTTAGCAAGTTATTTTAAGTATTTTTATGGTCCCTTAATTGCTCCATGTATCTTTAAGAGTGTGAGTTCTTCCTGATGTACATATTCCTTGATCATTGCCTCTTAAAACCTTTTTGAGTGTGAAGTTTTTTTCATTTGATTCTAATATGGCCATCCTGGACATTTTTTTTTTTTTTTTTTGGTTTTTGGGTCACACCTGGCAGCTCTCAGGGGTTAGTTACTCCTGGCTCCACACTCAGAAATCGCTCCTGGCAGGCTCGGGGGACCATGTGGGATGCTGGGATTCAAACCAATGACCTGCATGAAAGGCAAACGCCTTACCTCCATGCTATCTCTCCAGCCCCCCTTCCTGGACATTTTGAGAGAATTGTTTGCTTAAAGAATTTGTCTTCCAATATTTGACTTTGAATCTACTTTTGTTTTGACTATTCAGGTGTGTTTTTTGAAGGCAGTGTAGAATATTGGTTTCAATTTTCTAATCCATCCTACCGCTCTGTGTCTCTGAATAAGTGCATTTAGTCCATTGACATTGAGAGAGATTATTGTAATGGAGTTTTTTTTTCTTTTCTTTTCTTTTCTTTTCTTTTCTTTTCTTTTCTTCTTTTTCTTCCTCTTCCTCCTTTTCTTCTTCTTCTTCTTCTTCTTCTTCTTCTTCTTCTTCTTCTTCTTCTTCTTCTTCTTCTTCTTCTTCTTCTTCTTCTCCTCCTCCTCCTCCTCCTCCTCCTCCTCCTCCTTCTCCTTCTCCTTCTCCTTCTCCTTCTTCTTCTTCTTCTCCTCCTCCTCCTCTTCTTTTTCTTCTTTTCTTCTTCTTTCTTCTTTCTTCTTCGTTTTTGGGCCATACCCAGTGATATTCAGGGGTTGCTCCTGGCTGTGCGCTCAGAAATCGTTCCTGGCTTGAGGGACCACATGGGATGCAGGGGGATCAAACTACAGAGTTTTTTTAAAAATCATATTTCTGTAGATATTTGTGTGTTTATGGGATTCATCTTGTTTTAAAATAGCCCTGTTAGTCTTCTTGTAAAGATGGTTTTGAGTCTATGAAGCTCCTGAGCTGTTTAATATGTGCAATTGTATCTCATTCTGTTAAACTTGAATGAGTCTTTTGGGGTGTAAGATATTGTTGATGAGTTCTTTTTCTTGAGTTTTTTTTTTTTTTTATCCCACCATTGTCTTCGGGCCTTTGATTTCCTGCTATAAAACATAAGGATGCTCCTTTGTATGTGATTTTTTTTCTTTGATTTTGCTGCTTTCAGTATCCTATCTGTATGGTTTTTGTCATTTCGATTAGGACGTGTCTTGGAGTACTTTTATTAAAATCTCTTTTAGTTGGTACTCTTTAGGTTTGGGTGCATGCATTCTCCAGCTCTGGGAACTTCTCAGCAATGATATCTTTGACTCTTCTTTATGGTTTTTTTTTTCCTAGCCCTCTGGACCTTGATGGTTCTTACATTGTTCCTCTTGAGTTTGTAATAGAGTTCTCTGGTCAACTGTTTATTTTGAGGCTCTTTTCCATCTTTTGAAGTTGTTTAGAGGTTTTCTGCACCTTATCTTGGAGTTTAATAATTCTGTCCTCAGCAAATGTTATTCTGCTGGTGACGCCTTTCCGTGAGTTTTTCTTTTGCCTACCGAGGTTTATGGTTCTGTACCTGAATTTGAGTCCCAGGACTGTGTATGGTTTCCAAGTCCTGCTATGTGTATCTCCAAAAACAAAAGATATCTACAAAACATAAAAGAAAGATAAATGAGTTAGTAATGTGGTAAGACATAATTTGTATAGCAAAAATTACTGAGTCAAAGACAAAAATAATATGCTGATAGAAAACATTGCAGGTCTTATGAAAATCTAATCTCATTAATTTACAAAGACCTTGTTACAGCTTAAATATATATATATATATATATATATATATTTTTTTTTTTTTTTTTTTTTTTTTTTTTTTTTTGGCTTTTTTGGGCCTCACCTGGTGATGCTCAGGGGTTACTCCTGGCTATGTGCTCAGAAATTGCTCCTGGTTTGGGGGACTATATGGGACACTGGGGGATAGAACCGCAATCTGGCCTAGGTTATCGCGTACAAGGCAGACGCCCTTCTGCTTGCACCACCTCTTCGGCCCCAAGGCTTAAATTTTTTTATTAGAAATTTCCTAAGACAAGGACAAAGAATTTGGCAAGTAAAGGATATTAATAGATCGCATGAAGAAAACAATAGATGGCTTTACAACCTAGAGGATGACAGTAAGCCTCATGACAATAAAATTGCATGCTGAACGTCAACTATTAGGATTAGAGCAATATTAAAGTCAGTAAGGTGCCTTGCAAGTGGCTGACCCAGGTTCGATTACCCAGCATCCTATATGGTCACCTGAGCACTGCTAGGAGTGATTCCTGAGTATTGCCAGGTGTGCCCCCCCCCCCCAAAAAAAAAAGAACAAAAAAAAATGTAGGCCATTATTGGCAGAAATTAAAATGTTTTATAATTTGCCTTGTGGGTGATTCTAACTGTTAAGGGAATTGATATTTAAACATTGCTGGTTGGAGTTTTATGGTTCTGAATGATTCTCCAAGAGCATATTGAGAGTACAAAAGGAACTAGTAAAATTTTCATTTTGTCTACCAAGTTTTCAGTTTTAACATTTGTTTGTAGTTTTCTCTTCCTGCTCTCATATGCTCTTGTACTATATATATATATATATATATATATATATATATATATATATATATATATATATATATATATATATATATATATGGCTGTTTGTTCTATTTTTCTTTAAACATCCTAAGCATTTCAATTCTCAAGCCCTTTTTAGAGTATTTTTATTATGATCTGTTTCTAGCCAGAAACCATGAATAATTTAAAACATGACCTTCTCAATAACATTTTTTTTCCAGATAGTTTTAGATGTTGGTTGTGGAACTGGAATCCTATCTATGTTTGCTGCTAAAGCTGGAGCAAAGAAAGTTTTTGGAGTTGATCAATCTGAAATTCTTTACCAGGCAATGGATATAATAAGGTAAATGTATTTTTATGATGTGAGGCTTTTCAAGTAGGATTCAGGAGGCTTAGTGTCCCCTCATAGTTCAACTGTGCAGGTCTGACATTTTGTGCTTGGATAGTGATACGGTGCTATTTTGAATGAGCAGTGCCCTTCTGAATGTGCTTAGACAGCCATACAGTATCAGGAAATGAGTCTGGGGCCTTGAGTATACAAGGTGTGAGCTCTAGCCCTTTGATCTATATCTCACACCCCCAAATGTAATGATGATTTAATAGATTTTCTTCTTTTAATAGCCAACCAATGTAGAATCAAGACATTTATCTTTGGTAAATATTCATTCCAGAATACTATAATTTCAAGTTGGATTGAGCCAGACATATTTGATCTTTTGAACTAGAGAAATAATATGCTTTGCATGTAATCAGCCCGGATTTGATTCCTGACCTCTCCATATGGTCCCCTGAGCCTGTTAAAAGTGATCCCTGAGCACTGTTGGGTATCCATCCAAATTTTTTTTTGACTTCCACTTTTCATCAATAATTCTGTCAGTTTTTTCTTTTCCTATTATATGGTTATGCCCTTTATAAAGGACACAGTGCTCAAAATTATTGGCATTAAAGCAACTTTATTAGAGGACTCTACAGAAAATAGAATTTTTCTTTAGCAAATAGAATTGAGACTTAAATTGTTTTTTTCTGACATCAGTTTTTGTGCCTTCAAGTTAAAATTAGTAAGTTAAAAAATAACTGGAAGATTTGTAGGGTGGCATAAATATATGGTCTATTTAGATATAATTTCCATTTCCACTCACTATTGAGTCAAAGCAGGTACTTAAAATTTGCTGTGCATAATTTTTGTTTTTTCCTTTGTGACCCACAACTAGCCATGCTCAGGAGATGAATGTGATGCAAGTGTCAGATATTGAATTAGGGTGCTATGTGCAAGGCAAGCATCTTAATCTTGTACTGCATTTTTTGTTTTCCTCCCTTTTGGGGAGGACTTCATATAATTTTGTAAAGAGTTCAGTTATTTCATAATGCAGTTTCATAATGTGGCAAAAAATGAAGCATCTGTTTCTAATCGTTTTTCGCTATGTAATAACCTCTTCCCCCATCTACAATACCCTTTCATTCTTACCAGTGTTTACCTTCTAATTTTTTATTTTTTTATTCTGTTTTTGTTTTTTGGGCCACACCTGGTAACACTCAGGGGTTACTGTTATTCCTGGCTATGAGCTCAGAAATTCCTCCTGTCTTGGGGGGATCATATGGAACACCAGGAGATCGAACCGCGGTTCTGTCCTAGGTTAGCACGGGTAAGAAAAACGCCCTACTGCTTGTGCCACTACTCCGGTCCCATACTTTCTAAATTTTTGTAAGTTTTATTATGATTTCTTGGATCTGGAAAGTGTATATGGGATTCTTTGTTGGAGCAACAGAAAGTTATAGAAAGAGGGTCCAGAGTGATAGATAGCACAGCAGGTAAGACATTTGCTTTGCAAATGCTTTTGCAAATGCGGCTGACTCAGGTTCCATTCCTGACATCCCATAGATACCCTGAACCTGCCAGAAGTGATATGTGAGCACAGGGCTAGAAGTAACCCCTTAATGCCTCTTGGTGTGGCCCCAAAAAATAAAAATAAAGTTATAGAAAGAAGGCTTTGATAAGAGTCCAGTAAAGAGTTAAGAATTAGTTACAATGCCACAAATAATTACTTTCTTTAACATTGACTGTTAAATTATATTTACTTTTACATTATTGTTAAAGGAATTTACATTTATAACAGATTTACTGAGCACAGAATGTAAGAATGTGAATCTCAAATTTTATAGTTAAGGGGCCAGAGTGATAGCATAATTGTGGGGGTTGGTGTTGACTTTCACATAGCTGACTTGGAATCTACCCAGGTTCAATCCCTGGCATTTCATATGGTCCCTGGAGCCTGCCAGGAGTGATTTCTGAGCACAGATCCAGGAGTTATCTCTGAATACCACTGGATGTGGCCCAAAAACCAAAAAATAAAAGATTATATTTAAGGATACTGGTTTAGGAAAGTAAGCATTTATGTAGAGTAACTGCTGTAAATTTTGTAAATGATAATAACATATTTCTATGATTTAAAAATACTGCACATGGAGTAATATATTTAAGAATTTATGGAAACAAATGGTTTATTATTATTCAAAAGCTTTACTATTAAGGGAGAAACAGCTGTATATTTGTGATCCTATTTGTGAATTTTACTTAAATTCACAGTAGAGGCTGATTTTCTAATTATTTATATTATGCAGACTTCTTTCTCCTTTCATTAAAATTTGGAAACTGAGCCAATAAATGTAAAAACCAGGGAAGCAGGTTTTATTCTCTTAATATTCCTTCCTTCCTTCCTTCCTTCCTTCCTTCCTTCCTTCCTTCCTTCCTTCCTTCCTTCCTTCCTTCCTTCCTTCCTCCCTCCCTCCCTTCCTTCCTTCTTCCCTCTCTTCCTCCCCCTTCTTTCTGCCTTCCCTCCTTCCTTCCTTCCTTCCTTCCTTCCTTCCTTCCTTCCTTCCTTCCTTCCTTCCTTCCTTCCTTCCTTCCTTCCTTCCTTCCTTCCTTCCTTCCTTCCCTTCCTCCCTCCCTCTCTCCTTCCTTTCTTCCTCTTTCTGTCTCATCCCCTCCCTCTCCCCTCATTTTTTGTTGTTTTATTTTGAATTTTGGGCCTAAAGCCTCAACAGTGGTATTTAGGGCTTACCACTGGCTTTTTTTTCTCATTAATCTTGGTAATGCTCTGGGGTAGTATATGGAGTGCTGATAATCAAATCTTGGTTGACCTTGTAAAGGCAAATTTCTGATCCACCATACTCTCTCTACCCTCAGATTACACTTCTAGAAAGAGTCTTCAGGGACCTTAGATGATATCAGGGATTGAACCAGATCTGCCTAGAGCAAGGCTAGCACCTTACTGCTGTACTATCTTCCTTCTACTATATTCTCTCTTTCTGGCCTCTCTTTAGTTTATGGCTGCTTGTTAAATACCTTGTCAATTTCTATTTTTTTAGATGGAGATTATTAAAGATTACATATGTTATCAAAATACTGATATACTCTAGTAGCCTTTTGTTGTAGTCTTTTCTCTTTAATATAGATGACTAATATAAAGTGCACTACAGAGACCAGCACAATAACCACAATAGTGGGTAGCGCATTTGCCTTGTTGTGGCCAACCCACGTTTGATCCTGGCATCCATATGGTTCCCTGAGCCTCCATGAGTGATTTCTGAGCACAGAGCAAGGAATAACTTGAGCACCACAGGTTGGCCTCCAAAGCTTACTAAAGAAGTAAATAAATAAAGTGCACTACAAATTTTTTTGACTGTCATTATAGTGATTAGAGCAGGGTGGAACATCGTTCTCATTTTTTTACCACCCCAAACTATCAAACAGTTGTATGAATTGATTTCTTCAAATTTGCTTATAAAAAAACATTTATTCCTGAAAAATCTTTTAAAAATGTTTTTAGTTTTCCACTCATATATGATAGTAGAATGATATACATCTCCAAGTTCCTATTGATTAGTGCTTCAACAGTTATCTATAGGTCATATTTAACTAATCTGCTCCTTCTACCTTTTTAATTTATTTTAGACTACTGTATTGTATAGTTTTACAATATATATATTTTATATTGCATAATATTGTATAGTTTTACAATTATTTTACAATAATAGTAGGGATTCATGTTTTCCCTAGAACCATAGACTTCGAAAAACAGGCCTTTATTGGTGGACAAGTCAGCATTGTACTTTCTTCAGAAATGCTGGGGCTGGAGAGATAGCATGGAGGTAAGGCGTTTTGCCTTACATGCAGAAGGTCAATGGTTCAAATCCCGGCATTCCATATGGTCTCCTGAGCCTGCCAGGACCGATTTCTGAGCATAGAGCCAGGAGTAACCCCTGAGCACTGCTGGGTGTGACCCCAAAACAAACAAAAATAAAGAAATGCTCTCTTTTGTCTGTTTTCTTCTGTGAAAATTGTTTTTAGGGGAGTTGGTTCCTCAAATAATTCTTTATTTGGTTGATTATTTCCAAAATGGTCATTTATTGCAGCTATCCCATCAAAATATGATCAGTCTTTATTTTTTGTTTCACAGTCTATTTTACACTATAACATTTAAAAGCTGATATTTATCTTTCAATGAAAACAGTTCTTGTAATCAGTAGTCTGTGCTTTTTTCTTTAGCCCTTCTGAGACTTTCGTGTCAGAATCTGTATGTAGCAGAATTTCTATGAAACTATAAAATATATATAAAGAGCACTTGAAATTCTATAAAGGTGGTTACTTTTTTAAAATCTATATTTCATTTCTATTTAAAATACATTCAAAGGACTGGAAAGATAGTATACTGGGCAAGGCAATTGCCTTGCATGCAGTCAACCCTTGTTTGATTCCCAGTGTCACATGGTTCTCTGAGCATTCCTGGATATAACCCTTGAAGCCCCAAAGTGGTGTTAGAGTGTCTGATTGGACCTTAGCCAGGGCCCAAGCAGTACTGCATTTTTTGTTTGTTTGTTTATTTGTTTTGTTTTTGGGTCACCTGGCAGCCCTCAGGGGCTACTCTTGACTCCATGCTCAGAAATTGCTCCTGGCAGGCTATGGGGACCATGTGGGATGCCGGGATTCGAACCAATGACCTGCATGAAAGGGAAATGCCTTACCTCCATGCTATCTCTCCGGCCCCCCACAATACTGCATTTTTAAGTTGTTCCCTTACCATTAGCCTTGCTGACTCAAATGTTAGAGGGATCCCTAGGTTTTATGAGCACTGTTCGTGAGTCCTCTGATAAAATTAACAAATTCAGTACAATATTTCTACGGTGCTCATAGAACACAATTTAAAAAAATTATCCAAAAAAAAGGGGACGGAGAGATGGCACAGTAGTAGGGCATTTGCCTTGCATGCAACTGACTCTGGACGGACCTCTGTTCTATCCCCCTGGTGTCCCATATGATCCTCCAGACCAGGAGCGATTTCTGAGTGCCTAACTAGGGTAACCCCTGATCGTCACCGGCTGTAGCCCAAAATCAAAAAAACAAAAACAGGAACAAAAACTAACTCATATTTTCCTAAATCTTTAATATATTTTTTTGAGGGGGTTGAGGGATTTGACTATACTAAACGATCTTCAGGGCTTACTTCTGGCTCAGGGATTACTCCTTGAAGGACCATAAATTGGATAATTTGACCAGGATTAGCCATATACATGACAAATGGTTTAATTCTTGTACTATCTTCTCCACCTAAAAGCTCTCAAATTTCTAAAAAATATTTAGAGTGCCGGGGCCGGCACGGTGGTGCTAGACGTAAGGTGTCTGCCTTGCCAGCGCTAGCCTAGGACAGACTGCGGTTCAATCCCCCGGCGTCCCATATGGTCCCCCAAGCCAGGAGTGTTTTCTGAGCGCATAGCCAGGAGTAACCCTTGAGTGTCACCGGGTGTGGCCCAAAAACCAAAAAAAAAAAAAAAAATTTAGAGTGGAGATGGGCTTGGGCTTGGTTTTAATATAACCTGACTTTTGTTAGGTCTTATAGTATATATCATATATATTCTTTTTTTTTTCTTTTTTTTTTTTATCTTTATTTAAACACCGTGATTATCATATATATTCTTATATGTAAGTATAATATATAAGGGCTTATGAAGATCCAGGCTTGTGATTTTTGACATTGCATATTTGAATAAAGTAGTAGATAGTTTTCAGAGGTTTGATATTAAGAGCAAATGGAACTCTTCAGGAATATATATGCACAGGCAAACATATATATTTAGGATGAGAATTATTTCTTAGTTTTGGTATCATATTTGAACACAATAAGTGATTATTCCAGAACATAAACTCACCTAATGATAGCAAAGTTGTTCAGCTGCCAGACAATTGTATACTGTTTTTATTCTGTTGGCAGAGGTAATTTATATTATTATTTTTATCGTTATTTTGATTGCCTTTGGTTTTCCCTTGACTCAGCCATGGAATAACTCATTTAGAATTTTGGATGCTTTGCTGAAGAGTTTTCCTGGGGTTGATCAATCATAGTGCTGTAGTGCAGTGCTTTCAATCTTATGATGGCATTAAAGATGCAATCTTTTTGGTGCCTATGTTTAGAATACTATTAGAAATGAAGTATTAAGAAAGACCAACAGAATATTTTGAAATCTTGTCATGTTTATGTAAGTATCCTTCTCTAGATTCTAGGACAGGAGCTTTAGCTTTTTAATCTTTTCATCCCTACACTTAGCAAAGTGTATGATACATGGTAGACATTTAGTAAAGGTTCTTTTTTTTTTTACCACACCCAACAATACTCAGTGGTTACTTCTGGCTCTGTGCTCAGAAATCACTCTTGGCAAGCTCCAAGGACCATATAAGGATGCTAGGTATAGAACATGGGTTGGCCACGTGCAAGGCAAATGCAAACATCCTGCCCACTGTTATCGCTCCGGCACTTAGAAAAGGTTTTTGAGTAGATTAAACTATAGCATAGTGATCTGTTTTAATTTAAAGTGTTTAAAAATTTCCCTTTCGTTATAGTCACTGGGGGTGGGGTGGGATAGTGTGCCACACAGTAACTGTGTTGCTCTCATTTTGCATGTGGTGTTCACTAGTGGTCACAGTATTGGTTCTAGTATTTACATATACTCTCTTGGGATTAGCTGTGGTGTTTGTACACACTTGATTATGGTATGGTAGATCACCCAATTGTGGCAGCCAGTAATTATTAGTGGCAGTGCTGCTGAGGTAATCTTCAGCATGTGAAGCAGTGTCAAGGATCAGTTTCTTAACCAATGCACTGTACCACTGAGCAATGTCCATGCACCAAAGCAGAATAAATTTTCTGGTCACACCTAATGGTGCTCATGTGCTACTCCTAGCTCTATACTTCAGGGTTGCTTTTGATATGCTCATTGGACTATGAGGTATCTAGAATATCATCCTGGACTTAAGTTTGCAGAGCATGTGCTCTATGTCTTTGAACTATCTCTCCAACCCAGCATAATGATTTTAGAAATACTGACGAACTATAAGATTTAGACAAAATCACAAAATATGCCATAATAAGTTCTTTTTTGTTGTTCTTTTTTTTTTTTTGGTTTTTGGGTCACACCCAGCAGTGTTCAGGGGTTACTCCTGGCTCTATGCTCAGAAATCGCCCTTGGCAGGCACAGGGGACCATATGGGATGCCGGGATTCTTCTGCATGCTATCTCTCGGGCCCCCATAAATTCTTAAATAAGGGGTTTGATTTATATTTTCCAATTTTTGGGGGGGCACACCCTGTGACACACTAGGTTACTCCTGACTATGCGCTCAGAAATCGTTTCTGGCTTGGAGGACCATATGGAATGGCGGGATCTGTCCTGGATCGGTCACATGCAAGACTAACGCCCTACTGCTCTGCTATTGCTCCGGCTCCTATATTTTCTAATTTTTTTCACTCTTATATTTTCTAATTTTAAAAGAACTAATACGGGAGAGTTCTAGCAAATAATCATCTTTAAAATTTTTTAATCTAAACATCATGGTTACAAGGTTGTTCATAATAGGGTTTTTTCCTCACTGGTAAGTTGTTCATGATTGACTTACAATCATACAATGTATAACAACCTTCACTGGTATGTATTTCTCTCCACCGATGTCCCCAGTTTTTCTCTCACCCTCCCTGATGCCCTCTTCCCGCCCACCCACTTCTCCACCCCTGCCTGCTTCTGGTGCAGGCATTCTCTCTCTGTCTCTGTTTCTCTCTCTCCTTTTTTGACACTTATTTGCACTATTGCTAAAGTAGGGGTGTCATGCATGTCACTTTATCCTCTTTCAGCATTCAATTCTTGTCCGAGAGTGATCACTTCCAACTGTCACTTCCATAGTCGATCCTTCTTTACTCTAACTGTACTTCTCTACTCTTGTAGCAAGCTTCCTACTATGAACTGGTCCTCCTAATCTTCATCTCTGTTGTCTCTGGATATCATCCCCACACTTTCTTTCACAATAAATTATTTTTGAACTGCTGTTGATGCTGATGGTTTACAAAAGAAAAACCAGAGCCAGTGTGGTGTTTGCACACACTTGACTTTGATATGTTGTAGATCATACAATTGTATTACCAGGAATCAGTGGCAGTGCTGCTGAAGTCATCTTCAGATGACCAGAGCAATAGCACAGTGGTTAAGGCATTTGTCTTGTATGCAGCCATCCCAGGTTTGATTCCAGGTTTGATTATGTTTTGTTGCATTAGGGAAATGTGTATCCTTTTGAAGTGAAAATCAAATAATACTTTACATTATATATTTTTGTATCTAGGGTTTCCCTCTCTGTCCCCTTCTGTCCCACCCATACATTTATTTAAAAAATTATTATTCATATATTTTAGGTCAGAGGTTCTCAAACTCTTTTGGACTACCTCCCACTTTTAGGGAAAAAATTACTCAGTTAGCCATGCCTCTTCCAGAAATATGCCTAAGTAAACTAAGAAAGCTGCCCTAAATTGCTCTTTGTTTTATGTGTTCCTTCGCCCTATCTGTTTAGCACTCCCTGTGATCCACTACTGGGAAACAGTGTTCTAAGTGAACTTTGTAATTATTTGTCTTGCTTTAAATACCACATCCTTGAGTAGGTGCTCATTGTCTCAGCTCCCTGGCATTTGATACTCTTTGCAGTTCTCTCTCACAGATGATGCTTCCTTAGCCATGTGGTTTTATGTCTTTTTTGGTGAAGCTCAAATATACTAATTTAATTAAGAACTATGATATTCTAGTAATGGCTTATGTTGTTTATCTTTTCTCATCCTTAGACCATGTTCTTTTTCTTTGTTTGCTTTGTTTTGTTTTTGGGCCACACCCAGCAGTGCTCAAGTATTACTCCTGGCTTTGCACTAGAAATCACTCCTGGCAGGCTTGGGGTACCATATGGGATGCTGGGGATCAAACCCAGGTCTGTCCCAGGTCATCTGGTTCTAGACCATGCCTTAAGTTCATGGACTCATGTTCTTAAGTCCATGAACATTTCATCTCTATATACCTAGTATGAGATAATCATGTTTGATACTCCTTTGTGATTAAATAAAAGTTCAATATAATAGAGTACTATTTAAAAATTTTTTTTTTTTGCTTTCTTTGGGGTCACACCTTGTAACGTTCAGGGGTTACTCTTGGCTATGCTCTCAGAAATTATTCCTGGCTCGAGGGACCATATGGGAAGTCGGGGGATCGAACCAAGTTCCATCCTAGATTGGTTGCTTGCAAGGCAAACGTTCTACCGCTGGGTTATCGTTCTGGCCCCCTATATAAATTTTTAATAGAATCACTGTGAGCTACATAGTTACAGTTGTTCATGATAAAATTTCAGTTATACAGTGTCTCAAATCTATCCCTTCACCAGTGTACTTTTCTTATGACCAGTGTCCCCAGTTTCCTTTCTGCCCTCCCTGGCTACCTCTATGACATACATTTTTCTTTCTCTAAAGGACTTTTCTTAATATAGGAAATCTGATAGGAAAATGTTCTAACAAAATTTCACCCATAAGTATGATTTAAAACATTTATTGGATAGTTTAGAGACTTAAAGTACTTTTTCATTAAATGTTATATTTTTGTATATTAAACTTATCTTTGGTATTGGTAAGGTGTATCATAGATATAATTTATTTAGAATGCATGAGGTAAGCTCAGGTTTAATCCTCAGGATATATGGTCGCTGAGCACTGCTAGGAGTGGTGTACAGTCAAGAGTAAGCTCTGAACGTGAACATGGCTAGGTATGTCCCAACTTTACATCATCACCCCCCACCCACTCCCTGCAACAGAGAACTTACTTGAAATGACTTTATGCTAAAGTAAGGTTAATGAATATCTATATATTAGAAATGCAAGAAAAAGTTTTTTTACAAGTGAAAAATTATAGTAATGATTAAGATGAACAATCAATGAAAGATATTAAGCTGTTTTAGTACAGAATTACTGTGAATATGTGTCTGTATTTTTTTCCTGTGTATTCCCTGAAATCTTCATCTTTTTAGTTACACTCAAATTTGAACAAGTAATTACTGATGCAAATAGGATTATGACTTGTAGCAGACAATAAACAGCCTGAGCAGATGGCCTCTTACAGAACATAATCTTGTTCCAGCATAAGCATCTAAAGATATGTCTACATAGTGGAAAATTTTTCTCTTTTATTTTCTATGAAGAAACCTTTAAAATCTTAATATTTATATTTTAGTAAATGTAGTAGTTTTGTAAGAATATTAAATATATATTTTAAATCTTAAATAAAAGAAACATTTTTTCTTTTTAACTTTTGCATAAATGTACATACCCAAAAGTACATAAAATATAAATGTCACAGTATACAAAATTGTGCATAAGTAGAGTACTGCTTGTACTTTTGATTTATTTACCTTTACCTTCATCCATCCTTTCTTAATCTGTTAATCTGATGCAGTTTCCTGCCTCCCTTTTTTTTTTAAATTTTACTTGGAGATTATACTGGTGGTGCTCTGAGCTTACTCCTAGATCATGTGCTCAGGATCACTCCTGTCATGGCTAGTGGCATAGTGTGGTATCAGGAATCAAACCTTAATTTGCTGCTTGCATGCAAAACAAGTATCCTGTCCTTGGTATTATCTCTCCAGTCCCTGTTTCTTGACTTATTGAGTTAACTCCCATTTTTTCACAATAACTACTCCTTTGTTTTATGTTTTATTTTAAGCACTTGCTTTAGTTTTTCCTTTCAATTTTAAGATTTCAACATGTAAAATTATTTATTAGGTTGTTTTCTTATCAGACTTAACATTATTTTGTTTATTCTTATTATTGGTAACTTGTCTTTTATTCATGCTTATTGTTGTGAGCTACTAATCATTTGTCTTTCTTATTCTTGATATTGATTTTATGATTTCCACATTTTGTACATATGCCCTGGAACACTACTCTATATGCTATATACATTAAAATAAAAGTACAAGTTCTTAACTATTGTCATATTTCTTACATAATGCCATACTTTTTCAAAATAGTTATGTAACCTATATTTCTATCAAGAACATATACATAACAGGACTAGAGTTTTTCCAAAATCTCTCTAGTGGGTTTTGCAACTTAAATGTGAATTCTGTGATTGTTAAAGAAGCTGAACACCTTTTTCTGTCATCACTAACGATTTGAATTTATTTTCAGAAGAGGTGAAATATCTCTCCACTTTAGAAGTAATTCTTTATATTTTTAGATATGAGGTTCTGTTCTTGCTTACCTTTCACATTCTTCATTGTGCCTTTTGATGTACTGCTGAAATTTTTACTTTCCATGTAGCACTCTTCCTATTTATGGTTATTAGTAGTTTTGTTTGTTTATGGGCTTTATTTTGATTTTTAACTCATATCTGTTGATGTTTAGCTTGGGAGTTATGCCTTGGCTCTGTGCTCAGGGATCATTTCTGGCCATGCTGGGAGATGATAATGAGTACAGGATATGAAATCTAGTTCTGCTACGTGCAAAGCTAGCACCCTTCCCACTGTATTATCACTCCTACTTTAATATTTTTGAGGCAAACTAAGAAATCATTTGGAGAGTCTCTTGTATTTTCTCATAAATGCTTTTTAGGTTGAGTAGTTTGTTTATTTTTGGGTTCTGGGCCATACTCAGTGGTACACAGTGCTAATTCCTGGTACTTCACTAAGGAATAACTCCTGGACACCTCAGGGGATCATATGGGATTCTGGGGATTGAACTCGGGTTGGCTGTGTGCAAGACAAACACCATACTTGCTGCGCTATTGCTTCAATCCATGTTTTGTTTTGTTTTTAATTAACATATAACTTTATTGGGCTTTTTTTCTGGTAGTTGATAGCATGGTTATGTGTGTTAGTGCGTATTAATGTAACATGTGTTTTAAATAATACATATATTTCCATATTAATACATATATTTTCCATATTAATTTCATATTTTGGGGGCCGGAGTGATAGCACAGCAGTAAGGTGTTTGCCTTGCATGCAGCTGACCTGGGTCAGACCCGGGTTCCATCCCTGTCATCCCCTGAGCCTGCCAGGAGCAACTTCTTAGCGCAGAGCCAGGAGTAACCCCTGAGAGCTGCAAGGTGTGCCCCCCCCAAATAATAATAATAATAATGATAATAATAATAATAATACTTCACAGTATAAACTTTAAACATACTTTTGGATTCCAAATAACATGAGCTATTGTCAAACAAATTATGTAATTTGACTATTTAAATATTTAAACAATTAAATTTGACTATTCAAATAACATTTATTTGACTTTAATTTTCAGATTTAATTTATTTTAATATTTATTTAACTCTTAATTTTTAGATTAAATAAACTTGAAGATACTATTGTACTAATTAAAGGAAAGATTGAAGAAGTTCATCTTCCCATAGAAAAAGTGGATGTTATTATATCTGAGTGGATGGTAAGTATTTGCAGAAAGAAATAGAATTGTTTAAAGAGAAAGAAAACGGATTAAGGGCAGTTTTCCTTGCATTTTCTGTCTCTGTTTATTATATTTTGTAACTGGGGATCAAAACACGAGGACTTATACAAATGAAACAAATACTGTATCACTGAACTATGTCACAAACCTTTGTATTTATTTATTTATTCATTTGTTTAGGGTTTTGGGGCCACACCTGACAGCACTCAGGGATTACTCCTGGCTCTGCACTCAGATATTACTCCTGATAGGCTTAGGGGACCATATGGGATGTCAGGGATTGAACCTGTGTCAGCAATGTGCAAGGCAAACACTGTCCCTGCTGTACTATCTTTCCAGCCACTGATCTTTATATTTAATTATGATTTATAAATCTTACAATGATGGCATTATTATTATTTATTTATTTTTAGTGAAGCCAAATAGTTTTATTGAAACATGGAGGGAGAATAAAGAGAAATAAAGATTCATGAATAAAGAGAAGGCAAGATTCATGTTCGAGAAGGAACAGGAACATGTTGTTCTCCAGAGTGGAATAAAGCAGAGAATGACTGCTGAAAGTTATATAAAATGGCTCCAAATTGGCCTGGAATTCTTTGCATACTTAAAGGTTAATCTGGGTGTGTGTGGTTACAAGGGAAGCTTCTCTTGGATGGATGGTCCTTTCCAGTTCTTATTTGTTTTGTTTTGTTTTAGGGCCACACTCAGAGATGCTCAGGGTTTACCCCTGATTCTGTACTCAGGGATTATTTCTGATGGGATTCAGGTGACCATATGTGGTACTAGGGATAAGACCCAGGCTTGCTGCTTGCTAGGCAAGCACCCTGCTCTGTTTTATTGCTCCAGCCACTACAGTCTGAATTCAAATGTCAAATTTATTGGTTCTTTTTTTCTTTATACTTGTTAGTACTTCCTCTACCCCTTGAACATGAAAGTATTTTCTATAAACTTGTTTATATATCTTTATTTCTGTCCAGTTTATATTTAGGTCTTTAATTCTCCTGGATACTTTGACAATTGTTATTAGTTTTAATATGTGCATCCTTTAATCCAGAAATTCTTATGGATTCTGTCTTTGCTAGATATTAAAGAACAGTATGTGTTTATACATGCTAAACATTATTCTTACACATTTTGTAGCAGTGCTGTTGATACCTTTGTTGCTTCATAGCATCAACTGCCTTGCATTTTTTCAAATATGCAAGAGACGTAAAATATACTCAGTCACTGTAAAAGTCTCAGTAAGGAAAATGCTTTCTAAAGAGAATTAAGTAGTTACTTTAGAAATGCTCGTGTAACTTACCATATTTGTAATAAAGTAGGTAGTAATCATGTAGGAGTTAAGTGATAATCTGAGGGATCACTAAAAAATATTTGCTATCTAAATGTTTGATTTACCTGAGACTGTTATACATCTATTGATGCAATATATGGTACTTCACATCATTAGAAGAAACAACATAGATTATAAGATATTTTGATAACTTTAGATCAGTGGTTTTCAACAATAGTGGGAAGATGTCCACTATTCTAAGCCCTTGGCAAAAGGTGATGCAAAAAGTCTGTAAACATTTTATATTATTGCATATAGTGGTGGTGGTGGGGAATGAAGAGATTGGGGAAGAAAGTAGAATGCTCTTGATCTTCAGTAAGCAGAGCCAAGACACTATAAACATCTTTAAGTAATCAAAACATTGTCTACACAAAGCGTTATCAATAGTGCTAACGTTGAGAACCCTCATTTTTCTGTATTATGATAGTAACTCAGCCTTTTAACTGAGCTCATACTATAAAGATAAGATAGTATGGGGCATAAAGAAGTAATTTTCTTATAGTGACACCATGACAGTTTATTTTATCACAAAGATATATAATTAACCAACTTAAATTTAATTCTTCAATTAATAATACCCTGCATTCTTTTTGTGTAATTCCTGCTAGATCCCTATGTCCTTGTCAATATTTTTAAAATATACTTTAAGAAACTACCATGATTTACAAAGTTCTTCATAGTTGGGTTTCAGACATACAGTATTTTAGGGCCAATCCCACTACTGGTGTCGACCTGCCTCTAATAATGTTCCCAGAGTGCATCCCATGCCTCCAACCCTGGCCCCCATTCTGCCAGCATAACAGGCCCATTTTAAGTTTTGATTGTTAAAGTTTGTAGTTGACTTTGGCTTGGATATTTAGTTCTGTCTTTATATTTTTCCTCAACAATGCATCTGAGACCACTTGGTCCCTGGGCCAGAGTCTTTCATATTTGTATTTCTCCTCTGTCTTCCTGAATATTTTAAGCTAGTCAGTTATCTTCAGCATGCTGCTGATTTTTAATCACATTGTATAATGCTATCATATAGAATTGAAAATATTAGAAAATATATATTCCTTGTGCTCCTTGTGCTTTAGAAGTATACTAAAATTTAGAGTTAACGTTCATAGTTTCTTGCTATAATTTTTTCTATTAAAAATAGAAAAAATTTTGTTTGTTTGACTTTTGGGCCACACCAAGCAATTCTCAGGCATTACTCCTGAAGAGGTTTGAAGTACCGTATGGGATGCTAGAGATCGAACCTGGGTCACCACATAGAAGGCAAGGACCCTATCTGCTGTACTATTGCTACATTACAGTTAAATACTGGCCCCCGTATTTTAATCTTTAATTCAGATTATTACTTGTCACTAGACTTTCTACAGATGAACTCATAATCTTATTTGTACCTTTCTCCTTGTCTTGCTTCTATATATAGTTAATTCTGTGTAAGGGTATGTTAGCAATCATCTTTCAGGTGAAGAAAAATAAGAAAAGTGAAACATCTTACACTGAAGGTATCACGAGTTTCGTTTATCTTTAATTTAATCCAAAATATATGTAGCCATTAATCTTTGAAATGCAAATATAAAATTTAATTTTGAAAAGTAAATGTTGGTTTGGAAATAAGGGTGCTCCATGAGCATCATGGGAGAAAATGTTGGGTATAATTCTCTTCCAGATGGCACCCCTACAGGTGAGGCAGCAGCCTGTGAAATTGCAGTCTGAATTACATTGTAGATGAGTAGGGCATTTGGAGCAAAGCCTTCTGATAGCAGTAATAAATGACTTGGTTCAGGACCAAGGACAGTTTCCAGAAAAATGGAAGGCTAGTCTGCTGCAGAAGGGGAGCCTATAGTAAAATGAAATTTAAAAAAGTGGAAAGTTGAAAGAAAGGACAACAGTTAGAAATACATACTTGAGTATTTTTATTTGTTAATATTTTAACAAGAAATAATTTTTTAATAATTTTTTTATAAATTTGTACAAATGATTTTTATAAATGTTACAGTCTGTATGTATTTTTGTACCTTTGTTGATTTTCCTAATCTGATAGCTTTTATAGTGGGTAGTGACTGATTAGAAACAGGTCTATCTAAATTATTATTTTGAAGTATTATGTATCATATACCATTGTGAATTTTAACTTATTTAATATGGTCAATGGATTTTTTTTTCCTGAGCAAGTGTGTGTTTGTGTGTGTGTGTATGTGTGTGTATAGAAATGCCCTATAAATGCCTAGATTTATTTATAAGCAGTTAAATCATTTAAAGAAACAACTGTGATTTAGAATTTGATCTCTGTAGTTAAATAAGCCAATTTATATCAGTTTCCATGTCTATATGTAGGTCTTCAAGCCCTATTTTAAATTAGTTAACATTTCAAATTCTAATTTTTTCATTAGGTAAATGAAAAGCAATAAGTGTACTTTAGGAAATTAAATGAGGGAATATTTATAAGAAGACTTAGCACAGTGAATTTACACTGCCCCTATTTCTATTTGAGATTTTTTTTAAATTTAAAAATGCTAATTTTGGTGGGGAGTCACACTGGCAGCGCTCAGGAGTTACTCCTGGCTCTGCTCTCAGAAATCGCTCTTGGCAGGCTCGGGGGACCATATGGAATGTCAGGATTAGAACATCATTCATCCAGGATTGATTGTGTGCAAGGCAAATGCCATACCGCTGTTACTGTGTTATCTCCCTGCCCCAAAATGCAAAATATTTTAAAACAAATCTGGGGCCAGGGATGTGGTTCAGTAGTAAAAAACATCACACACACACACACACACACACACACACACACACACACACACACTTGTTTTTAGGATACATCTCTCAGTGCTCAGGGGTTATTTTTGGCTCTGCACTCAGAAATTGTTCCTGGTATGTTTGGGGACCATATGGGATGCCGAGAATTAAACCCTGGTCTGTCCTAGGTCAACAGCATGCAAGGCAAACGTCCTACTGTTATGCTGTCATTCTGGTCCTACTTACATTATTTAATACCTAGTACATAAAAAACTATGCTTGTCTTGAAAGTTTAATTCCTGGCATGAAAGAGAACTTCTTTTAAACTTTTACTAGAAAAATAAAAGCGGGACACTTTTATTTTAAATGATAGAGTGATATGCAGTGATAACAATTTTATTCTTTTATTTAAAAATGCTAAAGTTTCTGCTATGTACTTCTAGGTATGTATCTAGTCCTCCGGAATGTAGCTTCAAATATTGTGGTCAAAGACCTTTGGCATTCCATATGGTCCCCTGAATCTGCCAGGAATATTCTCTGCACACAGAGCCAGGAGTAACCCCTGAGTAGCTGCTGGGTGTGGCTCCAAAACAAACAAACAAACAACAAACACAACAAAACAAAAGAGATGAAATACATATAGCCATCATTTCAGCTTATAAAAACTATGATAAAAAATAAAGAATAGAGCCTTATAAGTAAGAATAAGGCATATAGATAACCAGTGAGATGTAAGGCCTGGAACACATTTTTTCCTATGGGAGACCTGGGTTTGATTTCCAGCACTTAGAGACATCACCACCTGCTTAAGTACTAATGGGGATCCACTCAGAGTAACCACCAAGTGACCTAACAAACCAAGAGGAAAGGAAAGAAAATAGATTTTTGTTTCTTTTTGGGGTATGGTTTATTGGTTTTTGGGGGCCGTGGGAAAGGGAAGAAAGTCACAGCCCATAGGGTTCACTATTGATAGTACTCTGCCAGAGTTGATTGAATTGCAAGAATAGTGGCCTTTCTTTTATTCTCTCTCCAGCTCAGAAAAAAAAAATCTTTTTTTGTAGGGGTAATAAATAGTTGAGCTGACTACTAAATGAAGTAACCAATAAAACTGTCAGTCTTGATTAGGTCTTAGTATATAGCATAGTCTATTTACTAGATATAAAGAACCTAGTAATATATTTCTTTTTTAAAATAATGCTTTTCTATATATTTGGTAGCTGTTCATTAGCATAGAGTTTGAAATTGTTTTAAGATCATCTTATACAACAGTGTATCTTTTTTTTTTTTTTTTGGGTCACACCTGGCGATGCTCAGGGTTTACTCCTGGCTGTCTGCTCAGAAATAGCTCCTGGCAGGCACAGGGGACCATATGGGACACCGGGATTCGAATCAACCACCTTTGGTCCTGGATTGGCTGCTTTCAAGGCAAACGCTGCTGTGCTATCTCTCCGAGCCCACAACAGTGTATCTTATAGAACAGTATCTTACTACTGAAATGATATTATCAGAAATTTATGAGGAAAGAATGATTTTTAATTATATACGAAGCATTAAAGGTAGTTTAAAAAGTGAGGAAAGGGGGCCTGGAGAGATAGCACAGTGGCGTTTGCCTTGCAAGCAGCCGATCCAGGACCTAAGGTGGTTGGTTCGAATCCCGGTGTCCCATATGGTCCCCGTGCCTGCCAGGAGCTATTTCTGAGCAGACAGCCAGGAGTAACCCCTGAGCATCGCCGGGTGTGGCCCAAAAACCAAAAAAAAAAAAAAAAGTGAGGAAAGAAGAGAGTTGGTTTTGCCTTTCATTTCTGTCTATTTCTATTGTATTTTTATTTATTTATTTTTAATTTTAGGGCCACACCTGGCTGTTCTTAGAATTTACTCCTAATTGCTCAGAGATCACTCCTGGTGGGGCTTAGTTACATATGTGGTGCCAGGATTCAACCTGGGTTGATTATTTAGATTAGATTAGATTAGATTATTTAGATACTGTGGTTTTATTTATTAGATTATTTAGACACTGTGGTTTATAAACTCATAGTTTAACTCCACAGATCCTGGAGTTCCTGGAGCATGCAGCCACAAGACAGCTCCAAATTCCTAGTACTGACTCCTCAGTGAGAGCATACCAAATTTAGATGGGAAAGTTGCATAGAAACCTCCTAAGCTCAACAAACGAACACAATGAAACAAAATAGTTCCGTTTCAAATAACGAATACCAGGCTAGAGCAATAGCATGGAGGTAGGGCTTTTGCCTTGCATGCAGGAGAGGTGGTTCAAATCTCAGCATCCCATATGGTCCCCTGAGCCTGCCAGGAGCAATTTCTGAGTGTAGAGCCAGGAGTAACCCCTGAGCACTGCCAGGTGTGACCCTTTCACCCCCCCCCCCCAATCAAATAACAAATACCATGGGGTCAGAGTGAATACTTGATTTGTTACAAAAATGTGAATTTCAGTGTTTGTACATGAACAATATTGCAAATATGATTCATTCTACTCCAACCCAGATCTTTTAATATACTTTAACCTTTCCCCATAAATTAATTAGATTACTCTTCTTTTCATGCTTCCTTGACATAAATTAAGACTATTTTAAAGGATGAATGCTTAT
This sequence comes from Suncus etruscus, assembly GCF_024139225.1. Classification (NCBI taxonomy): domain Eukaryota; kingdom Metazoa; phylum Chordata; class Mammalia; order Eulipotyphla; family Soricidae; genus Suncus; species Suncus etruscus. Next base: position 70,985,704 of record NC_064856.1, read on the forward strand.
GAAGCATTTGTGTGCATAGATAAGCATGAATTAAGTCAGACTGGTGAAAAAATTCTTAGAAAGTCCCTTGTTCTTTAAATAAAAAGATGATATTAATGTAGAAGTAACTGGTTACAATTAGACATATTAAAATGCTCTCTCCAGAGCAACAGTTTGCACGAAATTCTCAATTCATCCAGTATAGACATATTAATAGGTGAGCGTTGTTGCTAAGTCTTCCTTTGGTAGATAATTATTTTGTTATCAATGAATGACTGTTGGGGGGAGTAGGTAAATGTCAGTGTAGAGTTGCTAGTGGCAGTTTAATTAGGTTTCTTTATAAATAACTCAAGCATGAGACCTGTAGTTTCTCTAAATTTAAATTTGCTATTTCTTGTGAAGATTATACATTCCATTCTGTAGGTATTTCTTGTTAGAAAGAAACCTTTTTTAAAATTTTGTTCAGGAGTTGGGTGGAAAAGGGAAAATAGTGCTTTTTGTATGTTGTGAAAGTATACTTGTATTTATTCCATCAGATGTTTATTTATATGCAGAACAATGAATAGTAAGAACAGGTCTAATTCAGATGTGCAAGCAGTAGGGTAAAATTCATTGTGGTTTATCCTGAGCAAAATAAAGTGTATTATGTGGTAAATACTATGCTAGTGCTATGATTCCTTACTGTACAGAAGTTGGGAGGTGTATCTTAGGAGATGACAGGAGAAAGGCTAAAACTATAATCACTCACTTGTGATTTATGATGTCATTTAAAAAAATAAATGGTCTAACACTATTAGACTGTACTATTAGATACATTCTCTTCTCATTTGTAACTATGATTTTTATTTGATAGAGGACTCATGACTTTTCTTTAAAAGTTGGAGTATTCTCTCACCAGAGTAATAGGATGGGGGTAAAGCATTTACCTGTGAGTATCAGATTGCGATAAATCCTTGGTACCACATTAGCCCCTCAAGCACCACTAGGAAGGTCCCTGATCACAGAGCTAGGAATAAGATCTGAGCATAGCTGGCTGTAGCCCTTAGAGAAACAAATTAAAAATTCAGAGTATTCTGAGGTTATACTTCACAAAGTGTATTTTAAACAATACTAGTTGAACAAGGTAGTTGTTAAATGTTAAGCAGAAAATAAAGAAATCTCTTATCTAAGCATCTAGAGATATTATAAAGAGGATAGACATATGCGCTGCATACTGCTGACCCTGGTTCTATCCCCAGCACCATGTATTCCACTATGCATCACTAGGTTCATGTCTGGAAGCCCCCAAATACTGCCTGGTACGGTTGTGGAGGCCCCTGAACACCAATGAAGTAGTTTGGGTAATCCCTAGCGTTGTAGGGTCTGAGCAGTAGCATATCCTCTGGACCTTTGCGTTGAACTGCCAACTTGATGGGCGGGCCCCAGCTTCCTGTGCACCTCCGCAAGGTTCATGGGGAGGAAAAGTAATTGTTCAAATCTGTTCAGTGTTCCACTTTATTGTAACACTTCTCAAAACTGTGTGCATTATTTGCGGGGGAGGTACACACAGTGGTGCTCAGCGGTTATTCCTGGCTCTGTGCTCAGAAATCAATCCTGGCAGACTTGGGGACCATATGGAATGGTAGGGAATCGAACCTTGATGGGCTGTGTGCAAGGCAAATGCCCTACCCCCTGTGCAACTGTTCTGGCAACTGTGTGTTATTAATCTAAGAGGAAAACAAAGGAGTCACACACACCTCTGTTTTATTTTTACTTAGTTTATTTAAACTCCATAGTTACATGGTTCATAATACATTTGGCTTTTTTTTTTTTTTTTTTTTTTTTTTTGGTTTTTGAGCTACACCCAGCAGTGCTCAGGGGTTACTCCTGGCTGTCTGCTCAGAAATAGCTCCTGGCAGGCACGGGGGACCATATGGGACACCGGGATTCGAACCAACCACCTTAGGTCCTGGATCAGCTGCTTGCAAGGCAAACGCCACTGTGCTATCTCTCCGGACGCAGCTTTTTTTTTTTTTTTTTTTTTTTAATTACAAAGTTCATGATTGAGTTTCAGTCATGCAATGTACACACCCTTCACCAGTGCTTATTGCCCACCACCAATATTCCAGTTTTCCTCCTGTCCTCTCCCCTGCCTGCCTTTGTGGCAAATATTTCTTCTTTCTTTTTTTTCTTATTAGACTATGTGGTTTGCAATATTGTTACTGAAGGTGTATCATACATATCATTTTATTTCCTTTTAGCATCCAGTTCTTGTCCAAAGTGATCATTTCCAACTATCATTGTTATAGTGGTTCCTTCTCTGCCCTAACTGTATTCCCCAACTATTGGTGGCAAACTTCCTACCATGGAATGGTCCTCCTGCCCCTCGTCTCTCTTGTCTATGGATATTAATACCATACAGTTAGCAGTAATTTGTAGTTAGAGAAAACTGAAGTTATTACAATAAATTTTTAAAATTTATAATAATAGTTCATTACAGCCAATTCAACAATTTGAAATTCAAGATGCTTTGCATGAAATAAGCAATTATATTTAGAAAAGTATTATTTATTTATTATCTATTGCATGCATAATTTATACTTAAGTCATGATAAACATTTGGAGCGAGTTGGTTCTTTTTTTTTTGGTTTTATTTTGGGGTCACACCCAGAGGCTCTCAGGGGTTACTCCTGGCTTTGCGCTTAGAAATTGCTCCTGGCAGGCTTGGGGAACCATGTGGGATGCCAGGAATGGAACTGGGCTCCATCCTATGTTGGCCACATTCAAGCCAAATGCCCTACTGCTGTGCTATTGCTCTGTTCCCATGGAGGGAGTTTGATAGTGGGTTCAAGGAATCAGACTCAGGGCCTCCTATGTAAGAAGCATACCACTGAACTACATTCCTAGCCCTGTTAACTCTAATTTTCAATGAAGTTATTTTCCTTTGGACATGTGGTTTGCAATATTGTTAGTGAAAGGATATCATGTATATATCACTTGATCTCCTTTCAGCACCCAGTTCAGAGTGATCATTTCCAGCTATATTGTCATAGTGGTCCCTTTCTGTTCTGACTGCACAACCCCACTATTTGTGGACTGGTCCTCCGGGCCCTCATCTTATTCTCTAGATATTATTATCATACTCTCTCTCTTTTTTTAATCCCACAAATGACATACATTTGATATCCAATGACATCCAATGATAGCCAGAAGAAAGTTGTAATTTAGTACTTCTGTGTGATATATTCCTGAGAGTTACAGACTTGTTAATACAGGTCTGCAATAACAATTTCTGAAATGTTCCTTTTTGTAAGAAATAAACAATATTCTAGAAAGTAGAGCACAGCCAAAGAAGATTTATCCTAGACATTCTATTTTAACTAACTTAAATTTTTGGTTCTTTATTCTGGTCTGATTTGTCCATACTTGAATATTTTACTGTAAATAAATTATATCATGCTTTATAGAAAATTATATGCAGACAAAATATATATTCTGTATTAAAGAAGAATTGCTGATAATTTAGGTTGATCTGCATCTGAGGATATAGTACATTTCTAAGTTCTAAAATTCTTTTTCCCCTTATTCATGCAGGGCTATTTTCTTCTATTTGAATCTATGTTAGATTCTGTACTTTATGCAAAGAACAAATACTTGGCAAAAGGAGGATCTGGTGAGTATAAAATTCTAGTTTTAATAATCTAATTTTAGTTTGACAGAACTAAATGAACCTTTGAATTTCAAATAAACTGTGCATGACTGAGAAAGTTCCCAATAGAGATGAAAAATGTTTTCATTAGATGAAGTTTAAAGATATTCATTGTACTGTTGATAGTAGAATGTTATATAAGATATATAGAACTCCAGGTTAATGACATTTTCAAGTACACTTTTTTTAAAAAAAATATGCAAGACTTGGTTTTGGAAGCTCTTTGCTTTTCAAAAAAAATTCTAACCAAAGGGGCCGAGAGATAGCATGGAGGTAAGGCATTTGCCTTTCATGCAGAAGGTCATTGGTTCAAATGCCGGCATCTCATATGGTCCCCTGTGCCTGCCGGGGTGATTTCTGAGCATTGAGCCGGGAGTAACCCCTGAGTGCTGCTGGGTGTGACCCAAAAAACAGACAAACAAAAAAATTCTAACCAAAACTCTTTTTGATTTATGACTCTTATATGCTCAGGGTTTACTCCTGGCTCAGCATCAGGGATTATTCCTTGTAGGCTCAGTGGCCCTTCAGGGTACTGGAGATAAAACTCAATTCAGCTACCTGCAAGGCAAGTACCTTAATTGCTGTACTATCTCTCCATCTCCTGTGTTTTATTTTCTTATTGTTGTTGTTTGTTTGTTTGTTTGTTTTAAATAGTTCATAGTAGGTTGGGGATTATTTTCTTTAGGGGGAAAATCTTTCATAGCATCACTTAACCTATGCATCAGCTTTCTCTGTGCATAAAATCATTTAAAATAGTGAGTGGATGGGTCCAAAAGAATAGTTTAGGGAGTAAGACACCTGCCTTACATGTGACTGACCAAAGTTTGATCCCTGACACCATATATGTTCCCTTGAGCACTGCCAGTAATGATCTTGTACACTTTCAAGTGTGACCCCAAATAAATAATTACTGGATTCCACTATATTTTTAAAGCACAACACACTCAATCAGGTTTTGCTGTTTCTTGCTGAAGGAAAGCACTCTAACAGAACTTGGGGCCCGAGCTACTCTGGTGAAGCTCATTGACTGTCATATAGTTCCATAGATCAAACCCAGAGTCTGCACATGCATAACAAGTGCTCTGCTCAGACTCAATCAGTATTTTTAAATAGCCCCAAATACTTTTGGCAGGCTTTCTTTCCCCTGTTGAACTTTTAATTATTTTAATGCTCTGTATCATGAGTTGAGATGGTGTTTTTCAGTCCTTTCGCTATAAGCAATTGTCTACAAATAGAATGCTCTGTTTAAGTAGAGATTATGTTTTTGTTCATGTTTGACTTTTCATTGTGTTCCACAGTTCCTGGTACATAGAGCATCATTTGTATTTATTGAATTGACTCACTAAAACCTCAGATGAAAAGTATTTGTCTCCTTTTACTCACTAGTTGTACATCTCCTATCTCAGATCTTTAGTATAAACTGATGATTTTCATGGTCTGAGTTTAGTTATTAAGACTATTATATGAAAGTTAATGTAAAGGAGGAAACATATTAAACTAGTGACAAGAAACACTTGATCATATTTATGCATGCTTATTTTTTGTGTTCTATGAAATTGCCTTGGTAGGTAGGATGTAGCAAAAACCAATAAGACCAAAACATAAAGCACAGAGGAAATTCTTCAGGATAGAAGAGTTCTTTTTATAATAGAATTTAAATGAATTGACTTTATTTTTCAAAATATACTTATATTCTTTAGCTGTTTTAGGATGTTTCTGATCTCTAATATTTTCTGATTCATTATTGGCTATAGTTTTGGGAAAATTATTATAATTAATAGCATAAAACTAAATATTTTCTATCATATTTGTTCATTGTTAGCTGCCAAATAATATACTGTATTTTTTTTAATTTTTTTATTTTTCTCCATGTCCCCCCATTCACAATACAGACCAGGCAAAGGGTCTGGGCTGAGGTGTATATGGGGTGATTTACTGTACCTCCTCTTTCTATACAGTCAATGCAAAGAACACAACCTGTGGTAAGCATTGGGAGGCCTTATCTTTTCTTTTTTTTTTTCATTTTATATATCTATATCTATATCTATATCTATATCTATCTATCTATCTATCTATCTATCTATCTATCTATCTATCTATCTATCTATCTATCTATCTACCAGTGCAACATTCCCATCACCAATATCCCAAGTGTCCCTCCTCTCCACCCCACACTGACCTGTACTCTAGACAGGCTTTCTACTTCCCTCATTCAGTCACATTTTGTTATGATAGTTCTCAGTGTAATTATTTCTGTGACTGCACCAAACAATCTCTGTGGTGAGCTTCATGTTGGGAGCTGGACCCTCCAGTCCTCCTCTATTTTGTCTCTGAGAATCACTACACAAATGTTTTTCATTTTTCTCAAAACTCATAGGTGAGTGAGACCATTCTGTGTTTATCTCTCTCCCTCTGACTTATTTCACTCAGCATAATAGATTCCATATACATCCATGTATAGGAAAATTTCATGACTTCATCTCTTCTGACGACTGCATAATATTCCATTGTATATATGTACCATAATTTCTTTAGCCATTCATCTATTGAGGGGCATCTAGACTGTTTCCAGAGTCTGGCTATTGTAAACAACGTTGCAATGAATATAGGTGTGAGGAAGGGATTTTTGTATTGTATTTTTGTGTTCCTAGGATATATCCCTAGAAGTGATATAGCTAGATCATATGGGAGCTCAACCTCCAGTTTTTGGAGAAATCTCCATAGTGCTTTCCACAAAGATTGGACTAGACGGTATTCCCACCAGCAGTGAATTAAAGTTCCTTTCTCTCCACATCCCCACCAGCACTGCTTGTTCTCATTCTCTGTGACGTGTGCCAATCTCTGTGGCGTGAGATGGTCTCTCATAGTTGTTTTGATTTGCATCTCCCTGATGATTAGTGATGTGGAGTATTTTTTCATGTGCCTTTTAGCCATTTATATTTCTTTTTAGTCAAAGTGTCTTTTTTGATGGGGTTAGATGATTTTTTTCTTGTAAAGTTCTGACAGTGCCTTGTATATTTTGGATATTAACCCCTTATCTGATGGGTATTGGGTGAATAGTTTCTCCCACTCAGTGGGTGGCTCTTGTATCTGGGCATAATTTCCTTTGAGATGCAGGAGCTTCTCAGCTTAATATGGTCCCATCTATTTATGCTTCCACTTGTTTGGTGAGTGCTGTTTCCTCCTTAAAGATGCCTTTAGTCTCAATGTCATGGAGCATTTCACCTACATGTTGTTCTATATATTTTATGGTTTCAGGTCTGATATCTAGGTCTTTAATCCATTTGGATTTTACCTTTGTACATGATGTTAGCTGGAGGTCTAAGTTTGCAAGTGGCTAGCCAGTTGTGCCAACACCACTTATTGAAGAGGCCTTCCCTGTTCCATTTAGGATTTTTTGCTCTTTTATCAAAAATTAGGTGACGATATGTCTGGGGAACATTCTCCGAGTACTCAAGCCTGTTCCACTGATCGGAGGGTCTTTCTTTATTCCAATACCATGCTTTTTTTTGATAACTATTGCTTTGTAATACAGTTTAAAGTTGGAGAAAGTAATACCTTCCATATTCCTTTTCCCAAGTATTGCTTTAGCTATTCGTGGGTGTTTATTGTTCCAAATGAATTTCAGAAGTATTTGATCCACTTCTTTGAAAAATGTCATGGGTATCTTTAGAGGAATCACATTAAATCTGTACAAAGCTTTGGGGAGTTTTGTCATTTTAATGATAGTAATTCTGCCAATCCAAGAGCAGGGTATGAATTTCCATTTCCGTGTGTCTTCTCTTATTTCTTGTAGCAGGGTTTTATAGATTTTTTTGTATAGGTCCTTCACATCTTTAGTCAAGTTGACTCCAAGGTATTTGAGTTTGTGTGACACTAATGTGAATGGTGTTGTTTTCTTAATGTCCATTTCTTCCCTATCATCATTGGTGTATAAAAAGGCCATTGATTTCTGTGTGTTAATTTTATAGCCTGCTACATTGCTATATGCATCTATTGTTTCTAAAAGCTTATTGATAGTCTTTAGGGTTTTCTAAGTATAGTCTCATGTCATCTGCGAACAGTGAGAACTTGACTTCTTCCTTTCTATCTGGATTCCCTTGATATCTTTTTCTTGCCTAATCACTATAGCAAGTACTTCCAGTACTGTGTTGAATAGGTGTGGTGAGAGGGGGCAACCTTGTTTTGTACCAGAGTTTAGAGGGAAGGCTTTCAGTTTCTTTCCATTGAAGATAATATTTGCTATTGGCTTGTGATAGATGGCCTTGACTAGATTGAGAAAGGTTCCTTTCATTCCCATCTTGCTGAGAGTGTTGATCAAGAATGGATGTTGGACCTTATCAAATGCTTTCTCTGTGTCTATTGATATGATCATGTGATTTTTATTTTTCTTCCTGTTGATATTGTGTATTATGTTGATGGATTTACGAATGTTAAACCATTCTTGCATTCCTGGGATGAAACTTAACCTACTTGATCATAGTGAATGATCTTCTTTTTTTTTTTTTTTTTTTGATTTTTGGTTTTTGGGTCACACCCGGCAGTACTCAGGGGTTTACTCCTGGCTCCATGCTCAGAAATCGCTCCTGGAAGGCAAGGGGGACCATATGGGGTGCTGGGATTTGAACCAATGACCTTCTGCATGAAAGGCAAACACTTTACCTCCATGCTATCTCTCCAGCCCCTGAATGATCTTCTTGATAAGGCATTGAATTCTTTTTGCCAGAATTTTATTGAGGATCTTTGCATCTGTATTCATCAAGGATATTGGTCTGTAATTTTCTTTTTTGGCTGTATCTCTGTCTGGTTTTGGTATCAAGGTGATATTGGCTTCATAGAAGCTGTCTGGAAATGTTCTCGTTTTTTCGATTTCATGAACGAGCCTGACCAGGATTGGTAGTAGTTCCTCTTGAAAAGTTTGAAAGAATTCATTAGTGAATCCATCTGGGCCTGGGCTTTTCTTTTTGGGGAGACATTTGATTACCATTTTAATTTCCTCAATAGTGATGGAGGTGTTTAGATATGTTGCATCCTCCTTGTTCAACCATGGAAGATTATAAGATTTTAAAAATTTATTCGTTTCTTCCAGGTTCTCATGTTTCGTGGCATAAAGTTTCTCGAAGTAATCTCTGATTACCCTTTGAATCTCTGCACTATCTGTAGTGATATCCCCCTTTTCATTTCTAATAATCTTGTTTATTTTTTCAAAGAACCAACTTCTGCTTTAATTGTTCTTTCGGATTGTTTTTTGGGTTTCCACTTCATTGATTTCTGCTCTAAGCTTTGTTATTTTCTTCTGTCTCCCTATTTTTGGTTCCTTTTGTTGATCATTTTTTAATTTTCTGAGCTGTGTTGGTAGGCTATTCAGGTATGCCCCCTCTTCTTTTCTGGTGTGTGCTTGTGCTTGCAAAGCTATAAATTTTTCTCTCAGTACTACTTTTGCTGTGTCCCATAGATTTTGATGATTTGTATCTCCATTGTCATTTGTTTCCAGGAAAGTTTTAATTTCCTCTTTGATTTCATCACAAACCCATTGGTTGTTCAGTAGCAAGCTATTTAGTTTCCAGTTTTTAAAGTTTTTCTTCTGTATGCCTTTGTAGTTCACATCTAATTTCAGAGCTTTATGATCAGCAAAGGTAGCCTGCAAAATTTCTGTCCTCTTAATTTTATAGAGATATGTTTTATGTACCAGCATGTGGTCTATCCTGGAGAATGAGCCATGTGCACTGGAGCAGAATGTGTATCCAGATTTCTGAGGATGGAGTGTCATATATATATCTACTAGGCCTCTTTCTTCTATTTATTTTCTCAGGTCTAATATATTTTTGTTGGGTTTCAGTCTGGTTGACCTATCAATTATTGTGTTATTACTGATGTCCTCTTTCAAATTTGTCAATAGTTGTATTAGATATCTTGCTGGTCTCTCATTAGGTTCGTATATATTTAGTATTGCGATTTCTTCCTGCTGTACATATCCCTTGATTAGTACGTAGTGTCCATCTTTGTCCCTTACAACTTTTTGAGTCTAAAGTTTGCGTCATCAGATATTAATATGGCCACCCCAGCTTTTTTAATTTGCTTTAATTTTTTATTTGCTTGAGGATTTTCCTCCAGCCTTTGATTTTGAGTTTATGTTTGTTCTGATTATTCAGGTGTGTTTCTTGTAGGCAGCAGGTTGGATTCATCTTTTTGATCCATTTCGCCACTCTGTGTCTCTTAATTGGTCTATTTAATCCATTGACATTGAGAGAGATGATTGTCATGTGGGTTAATGCCATATTTATTTATAAGATTGTTGTGTCTGTTGGTCTTTCTTGTCTTAAAGTAGGCTTTTCAGTTTCTCCTTTAAGGCTGGTTTTGTATCTGTAAAATTTCTGAGCTGTTGTTTATCCGTGAAGCTATGGATCCTCCTTCAAACCTGAACGTGAGTTGGGCTGGGTACATTATTCTAGGTGAAGTCTCCATTTCATTCAGACTTGTCACAATATCCCACCACTGTCTTCTGGCCTTGAGGGTTCCTTGTGACATGTCTGTTATAAATCTTAAGAATGCTCCTTTGAATGTAATTTCCCTTTTGGATCTTGCTGCTTTCAGTATTCTGTCCCTATCTGTGGGATTTGTCATTGTGACTAGGATGTGTCTTGGGGTGCTTTTCTTTGGGTCTCTTTTAGCTGGTACTCTTCTGCCATGCAGGATTTGGTTGCACACAGTCATCATCTCTGGGAGTTGTCTGTAATGATGTCCTTGATTGTTGATTTTTTCCTGGGGATTCTCCTCCTGTGTTTCTGGGACTCCAATGATTCTTTTGTTTCTGTTGAATTTATTGAACATTTCTATTTTCATCTGTTCAAAATCTTTGAGTATTTTTCCCATTGTTTGTTCATTTGCTTTGAGATTCTTTTTCAGTCTCTTCTGTTGTATGGAGTTATTATGCCTCTCATCTTCCAGCTGACTAATTTTGTCTTCAGCTGCTATTACTGTACTGGAGAGGCTTTCCATAGTGTTTTGCATTAACACTACTGCATTTTTCAGTCCTATTATTTCAGTTTGGAGTTTTCTGATTTCCATATTTGTGGTCTGTTCAGATCGATCTATGCTCCCTTTGAGTTCCATGAACATCTTCCATACCTTCACTCTAAACTCCCTTTTCGAGAGGTCAATGAGGTGGTTGGCACTTTTTGACTCATCAGAGCTGCCATCCTCATACTCCACGCATGCAGTTGTCCTTCGTTGTTTCCTCATTGTCACCCTTTAATTGTGATTCTGTATATTGCAATGGGGTTCTTATTATATAAGAAGTGTTTTATGTTTTATTTATTTTCCCCTGTGTACTTTTTGGATGGACCCAGGGATCACAAAGCAGCTTCAGATGTGGTCCTCGAAAACAGTCTGCCGTACCCAAGGCAGGTAGGGGATCATAGAGCTGTGAACTGATCCACTCCTACCTTCAGTCAGAATCTGGAGAGCTCAGCTCCCTGTGTTCCTCTTAGATGGACCCAGGGATCACCAATACACACTGTATTTTAATGTTATTGTATGCAATCCTTATTGTAGCTCTTTTAGATTCTTGAGGTTTTAGAAACATATTTCAGAAGTTTCCTGGATGTTACCTTTTTAATGAACAAGTCTTGAATTTCTTTTTTTTTTTCTACTATGATATAATTTATAGTTGTTTTTAAATCATAAAATGGTGATTTACAAAACTGTTGATTTCAGACATTCAGTATTCCAAGTTTACACCCACCACTGGTGTTAGCATCCCTCAAGCAATGTCCCAAGGTCCCCTTTTCTCACCATATCTCCTTAGCAATTGAATGTCTTTATTAAACTTAGATCTTCCAGGTTCTATATTCATGTTTTTCTCACCATTCTTTGTTATTTGTCTTCTAAAGTGCATTTTAAGTAATCTCATTCCTGCCTTGAGTTCTAGGAAAAATTCAGAAAAAAAATTTAAACCTCTGTCAATGATATTTATTGATCTTACTGAAAGACTGACAGCAACTTAATACATTTAAATTGAATTTGCCATGAAATTCATTAACTCAGAGCATGTGATAAATGAGGTTACAGTTGATGAAACAGTGGCATGGCTATTTCCTTCCCATTATGTGGGATTGAGGATTCAGAAGTCTATTTTGTTTTTACATATTTGGTGGTTAATATTAGAATTTAGATAATCTGGTGGCATAATAAAAGAAGTCAATGCTTCATTTCCTCAGCAGTAGTGTTGTATTACTAGTTTGCAGAATAAAAAAGAAAAAAAAATCTAAAAAGAGTTACAAAAGTGATTTTGCCTTTGTGTTTTAGTATTTCTTGATAAATATACCCAGTAAGTCTGAAATTTTCAAATGTATTTAACCTACTGCCCCCCTTTTCAGAAAAAATTATTTGGTGCCCCCCACAAAATCTACCTTTTGAAAACAAGTCTCCCCCCAACTCCTTCTTTTCTTACCTATTGTACTCACAGTACTACCCCTGTAGAACATTCTAGTACCTAGCTATTAGAATCTTCTTTAATCTGCTTCAAATGTGAAATAATTTTTTAAAATGTTTTTCTGAGGACCAGAGTGATAGCACAGAGGTATGGCGTTTGCCTTGCATGTGGTTGACAAGGGATGGACATGGGTTTGATTCCTGGCATCTCATATGGTTCCCAAGCCAGGAGCAATTTCTGAGAGCATAGCCAGAAGTAACCCCTGAGTGCCGCTGGGTGTGGCCCAACCCCCCACCCAAGTTTTGGTAAGCAATTAGTAATGTAAATATTTTAAAAGAATGAATCACAGGAAAAAGAAATGATTTATATAAGATTGAAGGGATCACAATTTTATTTTTGTATGAATTTTGGTTTGATTTGTGTTGTTTTTATTATGTCATGGAAGAAAGGTTAATTTTCTCCTTGATATCTATCACCAGTCTTTTCTATGATACTTTTTAGGAACCACTTTCTGCGAACCACTTTCTGCTGTTGCTACTAGTAAAAATCATTTTGTAAAATTAATAAGAGGGTGTATTTTTTGTTATGATTAGAATTTATTTTCTTACAAATAGGAGACATTTACAATAGACTGATTAAGCATGTATTCATAAAAAGGAATTCATGTACAATGAAGAAATTTTTTGATTTACCAGTTACTATTAATTTTGGAAAAAGTCAGAAGTTTTTAAATACCTTATTATTATTATTACTATTATTATTATTATTATTATTATTATTATTATTATTATTATTTGTTTTGGGCCTCACCTGGCGGTGCTCAGGGGTTACTCCTGGCTGTCTGCTCAGAAATAGCTCCTGGCAGGCACGAGGGACCATATGGGACACCGGGATTCGAACCAACCACCTTTGGTCCTGGATCAGCTGCTTGCATGGCAAATGCCGCTGTGCTATCTCTCCGGGCCCAATACTTTATTTTTTTTTTATGATGAAGCACATTCTGTTTATTCATTTATTTTCAGTCACCATGAAATTACTGTTACTCATGATTGAATTTCAAGCATACAGAGTTTTACTAGTTCATTTTCTTCCTGTAATGCCTCTTCACAGCCCCCATTTACCTCCCAACCACCAGTCTGCTTTTATGAGAAGCTATTTTTGCACTGTGGTTTGTAGTACTGTTCTGATAAGTTTCATATGTAATATTTTACCAACTTTAAGTGCCATACTCCTGCTGGTTGAATGCTTCTCCTGACCAGATTTATTAAATACTACTACTATTTTAGCTGACTAAACTTTTAATTGTTATCATGAATTATGTTGTGTTTAACATTCAATCAACCAGGAAATGAAAAGGAAAACTAAGAAAATTTTTAATTTTATTAATGGCTATTTTACAATTAGAATTTTACAATTAATTTTACAATTACAATTCTAATTTTACAGTTAGAATTAAAAGGTTAATATTGTTTTTAATTTTTTTTTTTGGTTTTTTTTTGGGGGGGGGCCACACCCGGCAGTGCTCAGGGGTTACTCCTGGCTGTCTGCTCAGAAATAGCTCCTGGCAGGCACGGGGGACCATATGGGACACCGGGATTCGAACCAACCACCTCTGGTCCTGGATCGGCTGCTTGCAAGGCAAACGTCGCTGTGCTATCTCTCCGGGTCCTGTTTTTAATTTTTAATTAAAAATTAAATGGGAAAAATTTTAAAAAATAAATGGGATAAAAAGGTTTCAGGATGATAATAGGATATAAGCACTTTATACCCTAACAAAAATTAGGAAAGGGGATCAGAAGACAGGTAGGAGGAAATGTGGATAGATTAGCTACTTTATCTCAATTAACAGTGATTCATGTACTACTTAAAGCTGATAAACTAAAAGAATCATAAGTGTACTTAGTATTTCATGGGTAATATGAAGTTGATACTAATTAAATTTGAATGGTGAACTTTATAGTGATTACATGACTATAAACTTCAAATCACATAGTTAAATACCAAAAGGGCAACCAGAATTTTATTACATGTAAATTATATCTCAATAAAGTGAATTGAGAACAAGTGGCATGTCTTACTTTCTTTAGGTCATATGAATTATGATTTGATATTTAACTTTCATTAAAAATACATAATGCCTGTATTGACTATGCTCATCTCTTTGCCTTTGTCTCCTTTAAATTAAAAAAAATAAATAGTTGACACTGGAACAAAAATAAGTTTGAACTGTATAAAAACACTAACAGAATATTTTTTCTCTATCTTTGGGTTCTAATACACATTTAACTAACCAGCAAATGTGACTTGATTACTTCTTGGAGATTTTATAACTAGTGTGGTCTACTATAATGGGACTTAAGTTTTCATGAAATTTCTTATCTGCATGGAATAGGGGTGTCAGAAGTTAAGGTGGGATGTTGACTTTGTTGATTAGTGGTCAACTGTAATACAATATTAAAAAGAGGGAAAGATAATGTCTGTATTTTTCCCATAAAAATCAGACCATATAAACAACTACTTAAAAAAAACAAAACAAAATTGAACAAAAAAGATAACATTAAATGGTAACTTTATGGTAAATAAAAATTTCTCTTCCATGTAAGTAAACGGGCTAAACTCATCTGTAGAAAAAAATTCAGATCGGATCACAAAAGAAGACCCAACTCTACTTATAGAAATTCTACACCAAAAGTAAAGTAGCATAATTATGAAACTTGTAACTTAAAAGGATGAAGACTCATGCAAGTTAAAAAAATATGGTAGGCATTATATTGATACTATTGGGATCACATAGTGTGTATAGTTGCTAATAAAAATTGGATTTGGGGCCAGAGCGGTGGCACAGGCAGTAGGGTGTTTGCCTTGCACATGCCTGACCTGGGGCAAACCGCTATTCATTCCCCCAGCGTCCCATATGATCCTCCAGGCCAGGATCGATTACTGAGTACATAGCCAAGAGTAACCCCTAAACCCCCGAGTGTCACCGGGTGTGACCTAAAAACCAAAACAAAAAAAACAGAAAAACAATTTAGGACTAAGAAGCTAAGCATAAATATGTTTCTGGATAATGAAAAGGTTTTTAGGTTAAATACAACATAATTCTTTTTAAAAAGGGAAAATAATAATCAGAACTTGTTCATAACAAAGTATATCTCAACTGAAAGTTTGTATCATGTTTAATGGGAATATGTGGAAAGCATTTCCTCTAAAGTCAAAACAAGATTTTAATTATTTTAATTGGATTTTAATTATTGTATAATTAGACATGTACCAAAATAACAGTGTAATCAGAAGAGAAAACAAATAACAAAACTTGGAAGTATATGCATGTATAAACATGCATGCACCTCAGTACTTAGGGATAAATCCAGACCTTGCTTTAAGGACCAGGCAGTGCTAAGGCACTAGCCCTTATAGCTATTTCCTCTACCCAGTTTTATTTTAATTATAGTTTAGTTCTTAAGTCGTTTGAGACTTATGACCCTGCAAATTAATCCATTTATAACCAAGGCAGGAGAACAGTGCATGTTGTTGTTGTTTTTTTTTAATTTAGTCACCATGAAATTAGTTATTTGTGATTGGGTTTCAGTGTTTTAACACCAATCCCTTCACTATTGTCTACTTCCATCCACTAATGTCCCCCAAATCCCTATATGTATATTTTTTTTCCACTGTGGTTTACAGTACTGTTGCTGATAGACTTTTTCAACCTTTCTATACCTGTGTACCAGCATTGGCCACAGACCTGTGGATGAAGACCACTGATTTAAGTATCAAGTTAGCAATGGTGTTGATATTTATGGTTTTTTTGTACAATTACTGCAACTCATTACCACCAAAATTTCCAAGACTCCACTAGTATCCTTGTATAACTTCTAGTCCATCTCTTCGTTCTCCCCCACAACCCCACATACACATCCTCTTGCCCTGTGTGGTAGTCTTAGTTTTGTAATCCAAGGCATCTGAGCACAGAGCCGGGAACAGTCCCTGATCACTTGCTGGGTGTGACTCAAAAACAAGCAATCAAAAACTTTGAAAAACTTTTTATAGTACCAAGATTCTAAAATTTTAATCCCAATCAACAGAATTGGATTTTTAATAAAAAATAAATAAAATAGGGGTCTGGAAAGATAGTACAGTGGGTAAGACGCTTACTGCTTTTCATATGGCTGACCCATGTTCTATCTCCTGCACCCCATATGATCTGACTAGCTCCCCAAGAATGATCCCCTTAGCATTGCTAGGTATGGCCTAAAATAAAATATTTTTTAAAAAGCTTAACCTATATCATTGTACATTGTAAATTTGAAATGAGTCCAGAGTGAAATGCAAAAGTATACAGTATAGATAAACACAGTTTTCTAGAAACTTGTAAAAAGGGTACTTTGTAAATAACTTAAATTCATAAGCCTTAGAGAAAACTTCAGAGATACGATTATTTCTAAATAAACTTCTGAGTGACAGAATGTTCCATAAGCAAAGTTACAGGAGATTCAACTGTAGATTGCACTATATTATAAATGTTCATTATCAACAAAAAGCTAATCTCTAAAATATAAATCCTACAAAGAAATAAATCCAAGAGAAAATTGGCTGAAGAATCGAATGACATCTTGCCAAAAAAAAAAAAATACAAATAATCTCCTAAATGTGTTCACAATCTCTATCTTTAAGAATGTTCCATTTAAGAAATACTTATCCTATTCCCACAACACAGAATTTTTCTTTCCTTCTTGAAGTATTAACTTTTACATTTTGATTAATGGCTCATTTTAATTTAATTTTTATGTATAAAATGAGGGTCAAGGAAATGTTCTAGTACTCTTTGCTGAAATTATTATTCTTTCCTATAAACTGCTTGACACCTTTGTTGAAAATTAATCAGCCGTGTTATGAGTAGGTCTGTTTTTGTGTGCTGTTCATTCAGTCTGTAAGTCTGGCCTTTTATCAGTTTTTTATTGTTTTAATTACTGTATTTAGTCCTGATGTTAGTTGAAAATGCCTCCACCTTTGTTTTTATTATAACCTTTATTGAGACCAATGTGAATTACAAGTCTTTCATAGTTATATTTAAGGTATATAGTGACACACCACCTTTTTTATTTTTAAAAATTGCTTTGTATTTTGTTTATTTCTGTGAGAAAAAAGGAGAGACGATATGTATGTAGTGAGGTTTTGGACTTAAAAGCAGTTGCTACTAAATACTAATTCCTCTCCTGTGCTGCATCAGGTAAATATGAGATTAGATTTATATCTCATAAAAGACTTTTATTTTAAACATTGCAGTATTAACACCTACCTTGACTTTTTTTTTTTTTTTTTTTTTTTTTTTTGTGGTTTTTGGGTCACACCCGGCAGTGCTCAGGGGTTATTCCTGGCTCCAGGCTCAGAAATTGCTCCTGGCAGGCACGGGAGGACCATATGGGACGCCGGGATTCGAACCGATGACCTCCTGCATGAGAGGCAAACGCCTTACCTCCATGCTATCTCTCCGGCCCCATAGTACTTGACTTTTGCATTGCTTATCTCATTGTAATCACTGACACTGGTTCATAGTATTTACAGTTTTTTAAAAGTGTCTAAATTCACTCTCCTTCAGATCTTATTTCACATCTTGGCTTTTTAAATATAATATAATAGTATAAACTTATTGATCTTGTAAATGATTTTATTTAAAACATAGTATACAGAGTGGCCAGTGTGAAAGTCAAGCAAAGGGAAATGAGATAAAACAGTAGACAGCATAGAGAGCACCCAGAGCTTGGCTTGTTTACTATAGCACCCTGCCAATATTCCTGCAGGATACTAAGGTAGGGGAGCTTCTGAGTCTCTTGGTCAGGAATAAACTTGCTGTTGTCCATCTGATCAAAAGCTTTCATCCACTTTGAGAAATTTATATTAAAATGACTTGGCCATAGTGATAGTAACAGCAGGTAGGGATTTGCCTTGCTTGTTGCCAACCAGAGTTCAAACTCTGGCATCTTCATATGGTTCCAGGAACAAGCCAGAAGTGATTTCTCAGGTTCCCCTGAGCACAGTCCAGAAACTATGGTCCAAAAAACTAAATGAGATAAATTAATACTAAAATGACATAGAAAGTCTAGGTCAGTGATAGAACTTGCCTTAGATGAATGAGGCCATGGGATCTGTTCCTGGAAATGTCTGGTCATTTGATCATTGCAGGAGCAACCCCACACACAATAAACTGATAGAACACTTTGAGCATCCTTGAGTCTGCCTCCCCCGTAAAAAATAAATAAATGACAGGATAAAAGTGAATATATTAAAAAATGTATCAGAAGCTCATAGGAGATGGTAGAGAGTAATGCAACAGTAGAAAGAACTTACCTATCTAGAGACAATTATAGTGTTATTTTTAATTCATCATTTTTCTTTGCATTTGAAAACAACTTTCAGTTGCATATTGTATTCCCAGAAGTAATGCAGTATAGGGTAGACTCTGATAGTGACCTCCCTCATGTTGTTGCAAGGTATCTATAAATTAAATTGGTTAGTTGCATTTTAGTTACATTTTAGCTTAGCTAGGCTATAATGGATCTAGTCACTTCTTATAATAGTAATATTGGACATATATTCCTGCTTGCAAAGAAGTACTTATTTTTGATTTTCCTAACTAAATTAAAATTTAATTTTGAAGCTTATTAAACTCCCCAAACAACCTGCTAACTTAGTGATTTAGTACCTTTCCTTTAGTACATATCAAGCATTTTATCATTGATTTAATTTGGCCAGGGTCTGTGTTTACATATGTGTAAAGAGCACTTTAACTTGAGTTAACACTTTTCTTGTTCTCAATTTTATTATTCTCTAGTTATTTAAATGCCAACTATGATATTGGTGTTTAGTTGATATTTATGTATCTCAGTCTTTTATTTAGTGTCTAAAAGTTTGTGAGGCATTTCTAAGGAATAAAGGATTTCCTGTTTTTATCTGTTCACCATGTGTGCTGTACTGGTGACAAATGAATTCTGGGCAGTGAATCGAGAAGGACACAGATGTCAAAGCCATGAATTTATAAATGGTCTGTTTAAGAGTGTGCTTTTGTCCAATCAGCACTTTGTTAATTTCACCTACAAGAAGAAATAATTACTCAATTTTGCTTCTATCTGACAAAAATCAAATGACAAATGTGTCAGAATGAGAAGGTAAAGGGTTAGCCAGAACTTTGGCAAGTAGCCCAAAATTTTAGACAGCTGTGAGAAGGTGGATAGAGAATCAAATTGGCCTATAATATTAATTACATGTAATTTATGAATATTCATGACCTTACAATCTTAAATAGAAAACATATAAATTCTGATAGCTATAAGAACTATTTATTTTTTGTATTTTTGTAAAATATAGAGAAAATTATTACAACTCTAAAAATTGGCAAAATCCTATTTCTCTTTAATTTTTTCTTTATTTTTATTTCTTTTATTTTTCAATTTATTTTTTATCTTTATTTTGGGGCCATATCCAGCTGTGCTCAGGGCTTATTTCTGGCTCTGTGCCAGAAGTCACTCTTAACAGGGCTGGCGGAACTATATCAGGTGTTGGGAATTGAACCCAGGTTGGCCACAAGCAAGGCAAGCACCCTACTTTGTATCGTCTTGCCTTTAATTTTTCTTGCGACCATCATATTTTAAAACTTTAAAAAATGTATTTTAGTACAAGAGCCTGAGTGATAGTATGTGAGTAGGACTTTGTCTTGCATGCAGCTGAACTGAGTTTGATCTCTAGTACCCATATTGTTTTCCAAGTCCTCCAAGAATGAGCCTTGAGTGCAGAAGAACCAAGAGTAACCCATGAGCATTGCCATTTGTGACCAAAACCAAAATTTTTTTATTTTTAATTTCCATACATATTTTTTACAAATTATAAAAAGTTGTGTTACTAGTACAGCAGATTTCTTTTGTGATACTAATGTTAATAAGTTCTGATAAACCACTGCCATCGGACCAGCCTACAGCATATTTCTTGATACAAAATCAAAGACAGCTTTTTTCATAAAAGGTCAAATAGTGGGGCCGGAGAAATAGCATGGAGGTAAGGCGTTTGCCTTTCATGCAGGAGGTCATCGGTTCGAATCCCGGCGCCCCATATGGTCCCCTGTGCCTGCCAGGAGCTATTTCTGAGCCTGGAGCCAGGAATAACCCCTGAGCACTGCCGGGTGTGACCCAAAAACCAAAAAAAAAAAAAAAAAAAAAAAAGGTCAAATAGTAAGTCTTTTCAACTTTGTAGACTAAACTTTATTTCCAATTGCTTAAGTCTTTCTATTTCTGTAATATAACTTAGATTTAGACTATTAGTGGAGAAAATGCTTGTTGGTGGGGTTCGAATCTAACTTCTTTTATTAAAAAAAAATCAGAGGGCCGGAGAGATAGTATGGAGGTAAGACGTTTGCCTTTCATGCAGAAGGTCATCAGTTCCAATCCAGCTTCCCATATGGTCCCCTGTGCCTGCCAGGAGCAATTTCTGAGCATGGAGCCAGGAGTTTCCCCTGAGCACTGCTGGGTGTGACCCAAAAACCACACACAAAATAACCCGCAAAACACACACAAAAAAAAAATTCAGTGGACTGGGTTTGATTGGTAGGCTATAATTTATCAATCTTTAATGGAGAGCTGATCATACTAAGCATCAGGATTTCAAATATTTAAAAGTAGAGTTATCCTATACATTATTTTAAAAACTTGAATGTGTGCACTGTACAATTGTGAAGATTATTTGATTACTGTGAAGAAGTTTTATAAGGTGTCCCTACCTCATCCATCCTCATCCATCTGGGGTGTCTATCTGACTTGCTGATTATTTCTGTAGATAAAAGTTTTATTAGGACATCCTCTGACTCATTTACTTATAGTTTGACTGCTTTTCACACAGGACAATCAAGATGAGTATTTTAAATAAGTATTGTATGGCTCACAAAAACCAAACTCTTTATTTTTGAGAAAGGACTGCTCCTGATCTTATACTCTTATAATGTTCCTTTTAAGGATGAAATTATAGAATATGATATGGGAAATGGTTGCTGTAGTAAGTCCAGAAAATGACTATATCTGTAATTTTCTCAAAACACTGTTTCTTTTTTTTTTTTTTTTGGTTTTTGGGCCACACCCGTTTGACGCTCAGGGGTTACTCCTGGCTATGTGCTCAGAAATCGCCCCTGGCTTGGGGGGACCATATGGGACGCCGGGGGATCGAACTGCGGTCCTTCCTTGGCTAGCGCTTGCAAGGCAGACACCTTACCTCCAGCGCCACCTACCCGGCCCCCAAAACACTGTTTCTTCATTATTGTTTTTTTCAACTCAAATCTTGCTCAAGAAACTAAACATACTTTCTGCCATTCATATTCTTGCTGCGTTGGAATTTTTAATATCAAATCAGTTACTTTTAAGAATATTAGTGAGGACTTTAAACAGTAAGGAGGCTGAACATAAATAATATGGTTGAAGGAAAATGAGAATAGAAATAATTCAGTTTACATGCAGAGATTCTAATCCAGTTCATATATTCTATCTTCAAGCATATTCTTGCTTAGTGAATGAAACTGGAAAAATCTCTTCTCAGTGATGCACCGTTTGCTTTTGTCTTTGGCATATTATCAATTTTGGAAAAAAGCAATTGCTTTGATGCCAGCAGATCTTATTCTGGGCTTTATTTGGAAGATAGTTTATTGCTGCTGCTGTTGAATAATATTCCTAAAGTATAGATAGTAATGAAGTTTGGGGAAAGAGCATTATTTTTCTACTATTTAATTGTAAAGCCTAGTTATCAAGAATGAAGCTAGGTATTCTTTTTATACATTGTGCTTCATTTTAGTTTGTTGATACAGGAAACTTTTATGATATAATCCATGCATAAATCTCCTGCCTTTATTGGAAAGACAAATTAATATTGTTAATAGTAAAAACAAAAACCACGTTTTCTTGTTTGACTTTTGAGTACTTCTTTTTTAGGAGAGAGTTTCTTTTTCTTCCCATACATTCTTGATACCCATGGTAACTTTTTTTTTTTTTGGCTTCATTCCAAGCCTCCTATTTTTCTTCACATCCTTTAGCGTCTAGTTCTCTTTTTCTACATGATACTTATGTTGATTAGTTCCCAAGACTTACATTTTCACATATGTGCCTATGAATGGCTCCACTTTTATATCTTTGTTTTTAAATTTTAGGCTTATATATTGTTATGTTTTTTATTTTCTACCTTTTATTTTCAAATTTGATTTTAATCCAGAGTTTTATGTGTACAATTTACCAAGCTTGTAGGATATTTTTGTTGACCATCTCATAAACATGAACTTTCATTTCTCTTGAATCTATTGTACTTTCTTTCTCATTATGATGGATAGTACCACAATCTGCTATGTTGCCAAAGCTAAAAACTGCCATCATTGGTTCTTCCCTCTTTCTTATTTTTGTAAACAGATAATTTCAGAATCCTCTTGCGTTCTCCCTCCTGTATCCTTAGAATAAATCTTTGATTTTTTTCCTTCACATAATCATCACTACTTTTAGATCACCTGAAATTATAGCTCTCTTATTTTCTTGTTTTAGTCTTGCATCCGTATGCTTTTTTTTTTTTGGTGGGTCACACCCGGTAATGCTCAGGGGTCACTCCTGGTGATGTGCTCAGAAATCATTCCTGGCTTGGGGGACCATATGGGATATCGGGGATCAAACCCAGATCCATCTTGGGTCAGCCACGTGTAAGACAAATGCCCTACTGCTGCACTATCGCTCCGGCCCCAGATGCTTTTACTAAAACCAAAATTGTGTTGCCTTTTTATGTCAAATTCTTACAGGTTTATTATTCTTAAAATAGAGTTTAATTTGCTGTTTATTTTTCTATATTTTCTTTTATCACCTTTTTACCTTTCTAACTTTGTATCATTCTTTCACTCCATTTAGAATGTATTTTAATTATGTCCCTGATTATGTGCTGCTGAGCTTTGACCACTTTTCCTTCTCTACCTCGTATACTAAATTTCAAGTTTTATCTTTCATAATGTACCTGCTTCCCACTTCAGCCAAGTCAAAGTTAGGTTTACTTGCTGTGAATTTTCTTAGTATCTCACACTTTCCCTTTCTTGGCATATATTACTCTAATAATAGTATCCTTATTGTCTAGATATGTTTCTAATAAAGAAGTTTTGTCTCATAGTTAATAAATTTGAATTTTTTAGCTGTACATATTTAATGCTCACAAATATTTTCTTGTATGGTAAGAAAGTGCAATATGTACAACTTTAAAATTCTGTTACTTGGTTTTCATTTATTAAATTTGACTTAAATCAGTTCAGACTCATGGAATTTCATTTCTTTTCTCAGTGTATAAATGTCCCCACTCCCACCACAACCTTCCCATTTACTCCAGTAACCGACATTCTTTTTTACTGAATTCTGTTAATATTTTTGTTTCTTACTAGTTGGTTTGATATAGTAATTAATAATACATAGGTGAATGAAACCATCAGTCATTATTTATTGTATACATTGTTTATTGTACTTAGCATAATTCAAGTTTTATTTATTTTGTCTCTCAAACTGCATGATTTCATCTTTAATTAGTAGAGTATAATTCATTGGGTATATATAGCACAGCTTTTTTTGAGTCATCTATGGACATTTGATTCCATGTGTATTGAAAACAATCTGTGAACATGTGATCTGTGCTGTGAACATGTGGCTGCAAATATCCTTTTGAATTAGTCTTTTTCTTCACTTAAATGCTTAAGAGTGGTATTGCTGGATCATACTGAGTTTCTGTATCAACTGCACCAGTTTAAGTTCCCATAACAGAGTAACTGAGCTTTTTTCCTCCATATCTTCACCAAAAGTTACTGTTTAAACCACCACACTGTAAAAACCATCCTCATGGTTCATTGTAATTTTTTTTTACATGTCATGTACTTTTTTAAGTGATTTATCACTCTCTGCCTGCTTGAGAGGAAAATGTAAGCATCTAGTACTATGGGGGAAAAGAAGGAGATCCACACTTAACAAGTGTTCAAACTATTTTTTGGTTCTGTGAAGGACTGACTGACTACAAGGATGCAAACCACTATTGTGCAAGACAAGCACTTTATTTTCTGTACTAACTTGCTGGCATTCTAGTATATTTTTTAAATCAGCATATTACAAATTTTAATACTAATGTTCCAGAATTCTCTTCTGTTTTATATTTGGGGTGCAGCTGACCTTTGGGTGAGTTTGCAAAAGTGTAAGAATGCAGTGCTCTTAGGCCCTCCGGTGCCAGAGACTTGCCAGGTGACATCTCAGCTGTGCTGGGGACCTCCAGAGCTGCACCTTGGAAAAACTCGGGACCATGTATGTGTGACCAGGGATTGAACCAAGATTGACTGCATACAGTGCGTGTGTCTTAATCCCTGTATTCTCTGTCTGGCCACTCATACTGCTTTATTTTTATAGTCACCCATAATTGACTTCTTTCACTCTTTTCATCACCAAATATATTTCTTTTTTAAAAGTCTACACAATAGGACCTGGTTATTTATCATAATTCTCATCAATGTTGGAACAATACAGTGTGGGATACTAAATAGCCTTGGGTGCATTTGAATAATTTTTTTCTGTTTGTTCACTTGGTAGCTTTTTTATTGAGATAAATTTTTTTTTGGAAAGAGTACAATAGATAAGTTTGAGAATCTCTAATCTACACCTTTTTTAATCTATACTGCTAATAATTCTTTGCAAGTAAACCATAGTGATGGATTTGGTGTTTTTATTTTTATATATTTTTCTCTAACTCTATTTAAATAAACTAAATAGTTGGGCTCCATTTATTTATTACAGTCTACCCTGATCTTTGTACTATCAACCTTGTGGCAGTAAGTGATACAGAAAAGCACGCTGATAGAATTGCTTTCTGGGATGATGTCTATGGCTTCAATATGTCCTGCATGAAGAAAGCAGTTATTCCAGAAGCTATTGTAGAAGTTTTAGATCCCAAGACTCTTATATCAGACCCATGTAGTATTAAGGTAGGTATTTTTCCATTTTTCATGAGTTTTGTTTCATGAATACAAAAGGTCCCACTATTACCATTTCTCTTTCAGTTATGAGATGCATTCTAATGTCTCATTTACAGCCATATTATTTATATAAGTAATTGCACACACACAATTTTGATTTCTCTCATTCAAGTTTCTTCCAGACTTCTCAAATGAGGGATTGCATTGAATTACCTATGAAACTAAAGAACTACTTCTGAATTATTTTTTTTATTATCTTATTCCTTGCTATGTTAATTTTATACTTTTAGTTAGTAAATTATCCTGGACTAAAGTTATATGGGTTGAGTTACATGAATAAGACCATTTCATTGAAATTTCAGTTAACATTTTTGCTAGTTTATGTGCCACTTTTGGCAGAGCTTGGTGGCTCCACCTGGGTTATTTTTCTGGCTCATTCCCAGTACTGCAATCAAAACATGTGTTTTATTCAGCACATATTCATTGTGTTGGAAGTTCATAATATCATTGCTTAGCCATTGAATGAGAACATTTTTTAGTGGAAATTGGAGATTTTATTTATGAAATTCTGCAGAATTAATTTTCTAGTTTCAATATTTGCCAAAGTTAAATAAAAAATTTTAAGCCAGGGCCCGGAGAGATAGCACAGCGGCGTTTGCCTTGCAAGCAGCCAATCCAGGATCAAAGTTGGTTGGTTCGAATCCCGGTGTTTCATATGGTCCCCCATGCCTGCCAGGAGCTATTTCTGAGCAGACAGCCAGGAGTAACCCCTGAGCACCGCCAGGTGTGGCCCAAAAACCAAAAAAAAAAAAAATTTTTTTTTGTTTAAGCTATTGGGGCCAGAGAGGTAGCATGGAGGTAAGGTGTTTTGCCTTGCATGCAGAAGGTCGGTGGTTCGAATCCCATATGGTCCCCTTGCCAGGGGTGCCTGCCAGGGTGATTTCTGAGCGCAGAGCCTGAGTGCCACCGAGTGTGACCAAAAAAGAAGAACAAAACCCCACCAAAATAAATAAATATATAAAAATAAAAGTTTAAAAAAAATTTTAAGCCATTGATGTAATAAAAAATTAAAAAGCTATGTGTTTTAGCCCTTTAGCCTGTCTCCCTGATACAATATTGCTTTTCTAAAAAATTTTTTCTTTAATTTGCCTGTATCATTCAATCAAATAAACATATCTTGTTCAGTGCTAGGTTTGAAATAGTGTCTCCTTTTTTTGATGAGAGTATTACTTTAATCACATTAGTAATTTTCACTCCACCAAATATTCATTAAATGTTTTAATTTTCTTAAATTAGCATCAAATAATAAATATGCAAAGTTTCTTAACAAGAGCAAGCTGATTATAATTACATTTTGCTTTTAAGGAGAAATGCAGCCTGTCTAACGATTATAGGACTTTCATTGCTCTGGTACACTGATAGTAAGGGATTTATTTGGGTTCTTTGGCAAAGGGTAGGAGTATACAGTTTAACCAACTCAGCCTTAAGGCTGAGCAGAAAGAAGAGGGTGGGGAGGCAATTTCTTTTTCTTTGCTTAATCCCCAAGACTGTTGTGAATACTAATGGAAAGAAATTAGGACTTGGAAACAAAAGTATGTCCCTTTTTTTTTTTTTTAAATCAGTCATCTGTTTAACCCAGTCCTATAAACAGAAAATGTCCACATTGTAACTTCAGATTCATCATGTAACAGATTATTTAGAATGGAGTTAAATATGCATGTTTTGCATGTTAAGGTGCCAATTTTGACTTGTTGCCCCTCCTCCTCACCCTCCAGTTCCCCACAGTACTGCTAGGAGCAGTCTCTAAACACAGAACCAGGAGTAGCCCCCAACCATTGCAAAATATAGCCCAAAACACAGACCCAAAAATTGGAGTTCTAATTGAGATACCTAGTCATATGAGTTTTGTTTATTCCTTTATAATGCATTATAGATTTTAAATCTCTAATTATGTGTTTCAAGGCTGGCAGATCCTTTACATTCTAGTCAGATTGTTGTTGCTGAAAGATGGTTGATTCCATCTACTCTCCATAATGAAATAGAGATTTGAACAAGGCAAGAGTTGGGAAAATAGCTCTTTGGTTGAAATTGTGTGATTGTTATTCATATCTAATCAAATGCAAATGCAGCTACAAAATAAATACTAAAATAATTAGTTTTGTTCACTAGTATTTGTTTTCAAGTTTGTTTTCTAATATAAATATTAATGGCTACTGTATATAAACTATAGCAAATAGTACCTTTAGTGTTATAGAACATGATTTTATTTGGAAAACAGGAAGACAAACCAGAAACATTATTTGATAAATACCCAAAGCAATCTAACTAATGATTCTACTTATATTACTTATTTGATTTAAAGAAAAAAGTTTCTAATTAAAATTCTAATGTGATATAAAGAAAAAAATGATACTGCTAGTAGCCATTATTTTTATTTCTTTTTATTTGCCCACTGTGATGGTTAGTGTTTAGAATTTTAATGTCAATGGAAAATAATACCAAAGTAGTGTGAATGATTAATAATTGCAAAATATTTATTTGATTTTGTATAAAAATACTATTTTTTATTTGTTTTTACTGTTCTTACTAAATTCACCTTTCAAAATGTTCTTTTTTTAAATATGTAGCACATAGATTGCAATATGACATCTATCTCAGATTTGGAATTTTCTTCAGATTTTACTCTGAAAATCACAAAGACATCCTTGTGTACGGTAAGCTGTTTCATTCTACTTTCACACATTTCACTAGCAATATAGTTGAATGACAGACTATTGAATTAATTACTAGGACTGTGATAAATGAAGGAGACTATTGCCTTTGACAATCTATCTTTGCCTCTGTAAAGCTATTGAACAGACCTATTTTAATAGGTCAATAGACTTCACTAAAGTTAGCTTAGTTCAGAATACAAAGTATAAGGAAACCTTGTTTACATGATGACTTTTTATAGTTCCTCCTTTGTTATCTGTTATGACTATTTTTGAAATTATAGTCAACCTTATCTTAAAAATAAAAAGTTTATACCTGTCCCAGTAACTATATACTCAATTAGATTATGATGTGTATTTTACATGTTTTATTTCATGTGCGAAAAGAAACTGATGAAGAATTCTTTACCTTTCTTTTTTTTTGTTTTTTGTTTTTGTTTTTGGGCCATACCCTTCGATGCTCAGGGACTACTCCTGGCTGTCTGCTCAGAAATAGCTCCTGGCAGGCGCGGGGAACCGTATGGGACACCGGGATTTGAACCAACCACCTTTGGTCCTGGATCGGCTGCTTGCAAGGCAAATGCCGCTGTGCTATCTCTCTGGGCCCATTCTTTACCTTTCTTAAAGAATCAACCTGGCATATAACAGAAGTATGGGTTATAGAAAATTTAGGCAAATACATCACACGAAATAAGTCAGAGGGAGAAGTACAAATACTGGGTGTCTGACTCATTATGGTATATAGAGAACTAAGATGAGGGAGTAGACAAAATAAAAAGATAATAGATCCTTGTTCCTGAATTACAGAACTGAAAATATGAAGCAAAGGAGTAATGTGCTTAAGGTGCTGGAAAGGGGGATGCTGAGGTGAACAGGAAGTAATGGGGCAAACATTGGTAGAGGGTTGTGGGCATTTTGGTGGAAGTGAGGTGATCTGATTATGTACATCAAAACATAAACATGAACACTATTGTAAACATATGACCAAAACTATGATTTGAAGAAATGAAAAGCATTATAATAATAATTAAACACATTCCCTCTAAATTAACTAATAAACTTTATAGTGATGTTTTTACTATAAACAAGTGCACTTTTAAAATATTTTTAGAAAAAGTGTGCTTTGGGGCTGGAGAGATAGTACAGTGGGTATGGTACTTGTTTGCACACTGCCCTCCCAGATCCAGTCCCTGAGAGCCCAGATGATCCACTGATCCACCAGCACAGAGGCAAAGATAGACTGTAAAAGGCTATCATCCCAAGTACAGAGCCAGGTGTAAACCCCAAGCAGAATGTGCCCCCCAAAACAAAAAATGAGAGAAAGAAAAATAGTGTGCATTAAATAATTTGGAACTGAAAATATAATTAAATAATTGTTTTCTTAGTCTTTTTTATTTTATTTTATTTGGGGGATTTTTGGGGTGCCACACTCAGTGACACCCAGATCTATGCACTCAGAAATCGCTCCTGGCTTGGGGGACCATATGGGATACGGGGAAGGGGGGTGTTGTTGAACTGAGGTCTGTCCTGGGTTAGCTGTATGAGGGTCAGTTGAGTGCAAGGCAAACGCCCTACTGCTGTGCTATTGTTCCTGCCCTGTCTTAGTCTAAAGTAAGGGTATGCAAAATTAAATTGACAAGTCTATTTTTGCCACTCATTAGTTTGCTACTTTAAGTTTCTTAGGTAGTCTATACTTTAGACTGATTAAGAAAATCAGTAATCTAGACCTTGAAAACTAGTTTTGAAGATAAATGAACTAATTCAAATATTTGTGTTTGTATGAAAGCACCTATAGGTGTACACAGAAATTTAAATTGTTAACATATATTTTAAAATAATATATACTTGTATATTATACTAACATAAACAAGCCTTTAAAAGATTAAGAATGCTATTAAGTGGGCATTTCCTTAGGTTTGACTTTATGTAGGTGTTATTGACACAAATATTAATATTTTAAAATTACTAACTATATATTTAAAATATAGTCTTTATTATGAAATATAGAGTCAGAAACTGTAAAATTTGACTTTAGTTGTTTATCAGATTCTTTTACTACTCTGTCCAGACTGATTAGGCCAAAGATCTTAGGCTGTTTTAAAATTTTTTAAGAGTTGCCGGAGAGATAGCAATGGAGGTTAAACATTTGCCTTCCAGGCAAGGTTGGTAGTTTGAATCCCGGCATCCCATATGGTCCCCAGAGCCTGCCAGGAGTGATTTCTGAGCATAGAGCCAGGAGTAACTCCTGGGTGCTGCCGGGTGTCACCCAAAAACCAAAAAAATAAAAATAAAAAATTTTAAGTTTATTTGATCCAAAATTTTGTATTAAGCTAATGTATTAGCTTACTTTTATTAAGGTCTTCTTTGAAAGTAATTATAAATTAATTATTAAATAATGCTATTTTGATTTACTTTTCAGTGATCTTTACCTAAATCAAAGTATAAGACAAATATAAAAATGTAGTGAAGGCTTCAAAAGTTGGCTCTAGATGTGTCTTTCTAGCTTTATATAAACAAATGAATTTGTTGAATTCTTGCCTGCTCCATTGGTGATGATTATCACTGACAGCTCCAGATGAGTAAAACCCTTTGCTACCATCCTTTCCTATTTCCTGCCCAATTTCTTTTTTCTACATGTCAACTTCGTGAATATAGATTATGTGATGCATTAGCTATCCATAAACTTGGAGACAAAATTTTGTTATAGCAATAACATGATGCTGCAGAAAGTTTTAGCACAGATTTTATATGCAAGCTTAATCATTAAGACAATTTTTGAATAAAGAACACATATACACTGTTTATTTTAAAATATAGTTTTTCCAAAAGATTATCTAAATCATTTTGACTAAAGTAACTTTGACGTATAGCAAAGAATGCCCTATGACTATGTGACATTATAGTTAAAAGTTTGTTTTCTTTTTATTTCTTTTTTCCTTTTTTATTATTTAATTTTTATTTTTAATTATGAGAACAAAGATGCAAAGAAAGAGGACAAGGTAAACTTACAGTGGAAGGACAATCACCCATAAACAGAATTCTCAGTAGTCCCATTGCTGATATCTTAACTTTGAACTTTCAGCCAAAGAACCCATGTACAATTACTTTGTCCCTCAAGTCCCCAGATTGTAATCATAATATTTCTTAGCACCACACAAAGCAATCTAAAACCATAAAACTTATGTGACTCCTTAAACATTGAAGGCAAAGTACTTTTTTACATTTCCATTCACATGCATATTAGTTTAAGTTAACCTCAAAAGTTTAAGTGGGTTGTTTTTCTTAAGGATTAGAGTCAAAGGAGCACAGTAAAAGCAGTGTTAGAGTGGCAATTATTGTTTGCATAGGCCCACCAAAATATGAGGGACATGGAAAGGAAAAACCTTGGCCTAAATACAAGGAGACCCTACCCCTGAAGTTTCCTGGCATAAGACCAACTCTAGGCTCCAGGCATACTAATTTGTCCAGTCCAATTGTCTGTAGTGCCAATACACTTTTATTTTTCACACAGTCTTTATTGTTGGTATCATGTTTCTGTACATTAGGACAATTTTTAATAAAAAATTTTAATGCCTGTCATGAAAATATTTCATAACAAATGTATTTTAAAAGATTTGGTGTCGAGTTGGAACTTTGCTTTTCCTTTATAACCTTAGAAAATTAATTAAAATGCTAAAAAATACAAAAATAATGCTGGAATAGTATGGAGAAAATTAATG
This sequence comes from Suncus etruscus, assembly GCF_024139225.1. NCBI lineage: Eukaryota > Metazoa > Chordata > Mammalia > Eulipotyphla > Soricidae > Suncus > Suncus etruscus. The sequence goes on from NC_064856.1 coordinate 71,017,232, forward strand.
TGGGTTTTTATTTTTCCTTTTTATGCACTGCCGGTAAAAACCCAGGACATGACACAGAAGAGGCATTTTGTTTACTGTTGAACTACATGCCCAACCCTAGAGAAGATTATTTTCTTTTTTTTTTTTTTTTTTTTTTTTTTTTTTTTTTTTTTTTTTTTTTTGGTTTTTGGGCCACACCCGGTGACGCTCAGGGGTTACTCCTGGCTATGCGCTCAGAAGTCGCTCCTGGCTTGGGGGACCATATGGGACGCCGGGGGATCGAACCGTGGTCCGTCTCCTAGGCTAGCGCAGGTAAGGCAGGCACCTTACCTCGAGCGCCACCGCCCGGCCCCCGAGAAGATTATTTTCATGAGAAAAAAGCATGTGTGGGAATTTTTCTTTTCTTTCTTTCTTTTTTTTTTTTTTTTTTTGGTTAAGTGAAGAAAAAAAATGGTTGATTTTTTTTTTTTTTCTATTGCTAAACATAAGGTTTCAAACACATCAGTTATTTTCTTCCTGTGCTTAAAATGCATCCCTGGAGTGCAGGGGAAATTTATGGAAAATTTTTGAGTAGCTGACCCATTTTTTAATCTATACATTTTTATTTAAGAGTGAAATTATAAATTTGTGTCGAGTTAAAAATTAATAAATTGAATTGCTTTTTTTTTTTGGTGTGGGCGTCACACTGAAGGCGCTTAGATAGGTTGCTCCTATCTCTGCGCTCAGTAATTGCCCCTGGCAGGCTCAAGGGACCACATGGAATGCGGGAATCAACCGTGTCCATCCTAGGTCAGCCACGTGCAAGGCAAAATGCCCTACCACTTTGCTATCTCTCTGGCCCCAGGAAATTGAATTGTTTTAAATAACAAAATATTAGGAACATCTTCTTTGTTTTCATTTCAGTAATGTGTATGCTACATAGACTGATAGTGGTTTAGGGTATTTTTCTTATTTAAATGAACCTTTAGTGGAAAACATTTTTTCTTTGTAATCTTCAACACACACATTTTCATACCTGTATTTGTATACCGTTGGTGAAACTTAGTAGAATTTTTAATTTAATGTTTTTATATGAATAACTTCTGTGTCATGGACATTTTGCATGATGTGAGTCTTGGTTGCCAATAATGGTTGAAGAATAAATTTTCAGTGTATTCTGATCATGTACAGAGTTATTTTTTCTAGTCTTTTATATATTGATATCATATTACTTTTATTTAAGATATCAGTTTAGGAAAAATTGCTTTCAATTTAATGATACGTATAGATTTAGTTAACTGGTATTCTTGCTATCATATTAACCTATTTAAATTTGCAGTAAACAAAAATTAAATTTCTTTATCTTTTTGGGGGATGGGCACATCTGGCAGCTCTTAGGCATTACTCCTGGCTCTGCGCTCAGGAATTACTGTTGGCAGGTTTGGGGGATCACATAGAATGCTAGGGGTTGAACCCAGGTTGGTCATGCACAAGGCAAACACACTACCTGCTGTGCTATTGCTCCAGCCCCTAAAATCTTTTTTTTGTTTGTATTTTTTTATTTTTGTTTTTGTTTTTGGGCCACACCCTGTGATCTTCAGGGGTTACTCTTGGCTATGCACTCTGGATTTGCTCCCGACTTGGGTGACCATATGGGATGCTGGGGATCGAACTGAGGTTCATCCTGGGTCAGTTGTGTGCAAGGCAAACACCCTACTGCTGCACTATTGCTCCGGCCCCTAAAATCTTTTATTTTTGTGAAATGTTTATAAGTACTTAAAACCAAGTGGTTAAAATTATACAGTTTAGAATTTATACCTTTTATCATTAAGTTCTAGTTTATTATTGTGTCTTTGCACAATGTTCACTTTTTTGATTTCTAGCAGCATTTATATTGGCTTTTGTCTATAAATTCATTAAAATACAGTCACGTGGCTCAATAGACTGTAATGCGTGCTTGCATGTGGGAGACCCATATTTGAACCCCAGCACTGCACATTTTTTATATACTACTAGGAATGAGCTTGGATAATGAACTGGGAGGGGACACTGAGCTCTAGTTGGCTGGATCCCCAAACCAAAACTACATAAATAAAACTATTTATAGTCAGATGTACCTTTTTCATATTCTAAGTCAACATTGACTTTTTTTACTGCTATTATTTTTAAACAAACTATCTTAAAATGAAAACATTAAATATAAAAGTCCATGCTTCACATATATAAATTAAATAATACATTTGACAAGCAATAATTTTTCTGTAATACATTCTCCTAAAACTTCATTTTTTTTAAATTGTATTACTTTATTTCAACTCCATGGTTTACAGTGTTGTTCATAGTACTGTTGTTTCTGGTATTCCATGTTCCAACACCAATTCCACCACCATTGTAACATTCCCTCCACCATTGTTTTCTTGGCAAGCACAAAATAATTTCCACTCCAGAAATTCCAGGATCTTTGAAGCAAGGCCTATTAGCTAACATGGTAGTGACTTTGGGATGTGGTTTTGGCTGCCTGCTGGGGATTGGGTGATTAGCATTTCTTAGAAGTGTGGAGGGATTAAGTGAGACTGCTCCCCAATACTTGAAAAAGAGTTGAGTACTTAGCACAAAACACAGTATTCTTGGAGTTTTTTTGGTTAGGTGTCTCTGCAGAAATCAGTGAAAAAGAAGTATAGTTGGACCATTGGCCTGGTAGCAATTGGAAGGTGTGAATGCAACTGCCAAAACTTCAGCAGGGTAGGACTTGACCCACACCCAGTCAAACCCACAGTAGCACCCCAGTTTTTTTTTTTTTAACTCCAAGACCAGTGTATCCATGAATTTTCTCGGCTTGCTTCTCTTTTAAGAATAGAATAAATAAAGCTTCGTTTAATATATTTTGGTGGGGGGTTGGGCCACACTTTGACTTTATATTCAGGAATTATTCCTGGTAGTACTCAGGGAACCATATGGGATACCAGGAATTGAACCTAGGTTTTCTGCTTGCAAGACAAATGCCCTACTTGCTATATATCATTCCAGATCTCACTTCCATATCTTTGTTTCAATATATCTTTCTGTTAGTGTACACTAAAATAATGAGTTTTATAGCAATGTCTAATTTATACACTATTCTTAAGTCTTTTTGCTTTGTTTTGTTTTGTTTTGTTTTGGGGCCACATCTGGTAGTGCTCAGGAATTACTCCTGGTTCTACACTCAGAAATCACTCCTAACAGGCTAATGGGATGCCAGAAATTGAACTCCTGGGTCAATTGCATGCAAGGCAGATTCCATACTTGCTGTGCTCTGTACTCTTTTAGTTTTTTTTTGTTTGTTTGTTTTCATTCTTTTTGGTTTGAGACCTATGTAATCTCCTAATTGTTATAGGGCTGTTTGAGGGTAAGGTTAGTGGGCCACTTCAGTAGTGCTTGTATCTTACTCTAGCTCTGTGTTTAGGAATCACTCCTGGTGGGCTCTGGGGACCATACAGAGTTGGGGATTGAACTTGGGTTGGCAATGTGGAAGATAAGTATGTTGCCTGCTGTACTCATACTTTGTCCCAGCAACTTATTTGTTCTTAAACATTGGGGCCAGAACAATAGTATATGAGTTAAGGTACTTGTCTTGAATGCATCCTATTCCAGTTCAGTTCCTAACACTGCCAGGAGTAAGCCCTGAGCACAAAATCTGAAATAAGCCTGAGGACCATTGGATATGGTCTAAATAAATAAAAAAAATGATAATTCATCATTAAGGGTCTTATTTATCAATTCTCTGAGGCTTCTCTATGTTTTTTTTCTTTTTTATCATGGATCACATTTTGCTGTTTCTTTTCGTTTGTTTTTTTTTAATAAATTTATTTAAAGAAAATGCATCACATAGTTGACATAACTGATCATAATACATTTGTTTTAAGATGACCAAAGGCAGTTATTAAAAAGAAAAAGAAAATAGATTGGGGGCCGGGCGGTGGCGCTAAAGGTAAGGTGCCTGCCTTGCCTGCGCTAGCCTTGGACGGACTGTGGTTCGATCCCCCGGTGTCCCATATGGTCCCCCAAGCCAGGAGCAACTTCTGAGCGCATAGCCAGGAGTAACCCCTGAGCATTACCGGGTGTGGCCCAAAAACCAAAAAAAATAAAAATAAAAAGAAAATAGAAAGAAAAACTAAAAAAATGGAAGAGAAAGAAGAAAAAGTTCAGTAGCAAGTATATTTGTGAAAATTATTGTATCACCAATGAACTCATTAAAGCAATAGCAGAAGATTTAGTAAGCTCTTTTTTTTTTTTTTAGGATAAGAGTTAAAGAAATACAGTAAAAGAAAAAAAAAAGGTGTGAGAGTGGCAATTGTTTGCATAGGCCCAGCAAATATGGGGGAAATAGAAAGGAAAAACCTTGGCCTAAATACTAGGAGAACTTACCCCTGAAGTGTTCTGGCATAAGACCAACTCTGAGCTCCAGGCATACTAGGTTGTCCAATCCCTGAGCCATTCTCTGTGGTCCCAGTAAAACTTTTTCGCACCATTACTGTTGGTGGTGTCATGTAGATCCTGGTTTCTGTGCATATCCTACATTAAAGTCAGGATGATGTGGAGCATCCTCTAGTTTCACCTCACCATTAGAGGGCGATGCTTAGAGCCCTGCCCTGCAAGCAGGTTATTGTTGTTGCTAAGTCTGGGTGTTAAAAGGACCCTCTTTGTAGAAAGTCGATGCCAGGGTATCAGTAGGGTCTTCCTGATAGAGGTTTGCTTCCTGGTGATGTTATAGACAACCGTGGTTCTTTCTGTGGATGTATCTATAGTTCAGAGGTGAATGGACAATGCCCATTCTTCTGAGGCCTAAACCAAGTCATTATGACAATGTTCAGGGTATAAGGCCCCATTGCATTACAAAATTTGTGTGTTCCTATTTCTATTAGATAAGAACTTGTTTGCATATGTAATATTTTTCTATTTTAATGTACCTATGCAAAAAAAGGAACAATGCCATAAGGTCTATTGGTGCATATGGGGTTGGGGGCCAAGGGAACAAGTCCAACAATCCCCATAACTTGGTTCTAACGTGAACTCTAAACAGAGAGACTTCTACCAGAATTCCTTACTTAAAAGATCACACACACATACAAAAAAACAACAATGGGGGAAATTGTCTCTATATAAGAGGATACTCTATAAGAGAATACATCTAAAGAAATATTCAAAGGAGATATACATGTTCCTTTTAAGTCCTTAGAAATATTTGGCGGGGGGGGGGGGTTAAATCCGGAGCACCACTTTGATCTGTGATTTGGCCTGTGGGGTCTGAAAAATGGCACCCAATAGTCCCATATCAGGAAATGTCCTTGAGTGGGGTACTTCTCAGAAACCAAGTCTGGTAGCAAGCAAAGGTCCACAAAGAAGGGAGGTGGAGGAAAGGAGGCCACTGAGAATAGCAACAGAGTATTTGGTTTCTTCTCCGGCTGAGAGTCTCTATCTTTTTACTTTGGGAGCTGGTTGGCAATTGGCTGGAGTGGGGACAATGATTTGCTTCGTGAGGAGCCAAGAACTGAGGGTAAAAAGGGTTAAATGTGGGGCAATAGCAGGAAGGGAGTGAAGGACTAGAAATGAGCTTGTAAGGTATTATGACCTAGTTGAGAATTGACAATAATTGAAAGAGTTGGGTTTCAAAATGAGACTTGAAGAATAGACTTTAGTTGAAATGTCTGTTCTGAAGAGGATATTCAGGATTGTTAAATTTATTTATCAATAGATTTTCTTGAGGTACCCAAAACTACCTCTTGAAGATTTTCTGGAATAGTAGAAAAATGAGTAGTAAATCATATTAATGGGGATGTAAAATAAATGGTTGTAGATTATTTTGACTTGGAGATTTGTGTACTATAAGAAAGCTTCTCTTCCTGTTTCTTTGTTCAGTCACCACCTTCATCCACCTTGGTTGCTGAAAAGTAAAGGAAAACTTTACTACAGCTTACTGGCTCAGTTGGGCTTTGTTTGTCTTTTTATTTATTCAGTCACTGAGAAATTGCCAGGTTATTCATGATTAGGTTTCAGGCATGTAGTATTTCAACACTGATCCTTCACTGGTGTCTTCTTTCCATCATTGTCCCATCACTTAATGATAGAAATATGAAAGATAGAGACTGGAGATATATAGGATAGTGGATAGGGCTGAGCTCTTGCCTTGGACACAGACAGGCCAGGTTAAAAAAAAAAGATGAAAGAAACTGATTTTTTTTTTTTTTTTGCTTTATATGAAGTCAAAACCAATCTTTGAGATTTTAAAGACTAAATGTTTTTTGTTGTTGTTGTCTTGTTTTGGTTTTTGGGCTACACACGATTGACACTAAGAGGTTACTCCTGGCTCTGCACTCAGAAATCGCTCCTGGCAGGTTCAGGGGACCATATGGGATGCTGGGAATCAAACCCAGGTTCGTCATGGGTTGCCCGCATGAAAGGCAAACACCTTACTGCTGTGCTATCTCTCTGGTCTCAGACTAAATGTTTTTAAAAGAATCTTATAAAGGCTTATAATTCAGATCAGTGAGTTTGCTGTTAGCGTCCTTTATTTTCATTTTACTTTTTAACTAAGCTTTAAATTTTTCTAATGGCTTACATAAGGAACATTGAGATGAGCCTATTTCTTTATAATTGTTTTCTTTAAATCTCTTTTTAAGGTTTTTGAAGGATCTCTGGCAGTAGAAATCTATTAGTCTATACTCATTCTTAAGAATTAAATCAGTTCCTAGTACTTTGGGGTACAAATTGACCTAATTTTGACCTTGCAAAACTAATCAGCTAAAAAAACTAATTATTAAAACACATCTGTGCTGCTTGGAAATCGTAAGGTTTGTCTTGAACTCGCATCATAGATTTTATTGAGACATCTGGTATATATTTTAGTAGATCTCATTAAGTAAATTTTATGTCTTAGAGGAAGAACACTTCTACTTTTCTACTTTTGCCTCTACGATCAGTTTTATATTTCTCTTGTATGAATGATCATAATATCTAGAGCAGGGTTTCTTAAACTTTTCTTCTCTTTACCCACTATATCATTATCCAGAGAAATACAATGCAACATTGCTTGGTTGGCCTTTAATTATTTTTTGGTCACTATGTATCCAGAAACATTGTTTTTACTACCTGTTTTTTAGCCCTTTGAGCTCTTCTAGATAAATAGTTTTGGGAGTGAAGAGAGCCTCTTAGGGACTATTCCTGGCTCTGTGCTCAGGAAGTATTCAGAGAATCATATGTGGCAGTATTCAGAGAATCATATTTGGTGTCAGAATTTAAACCAGATTTCCAGATAACACACTGCATGCAAAGGCAGTGCTTTACCTCTTGTACTATCTCTCTGGCCCTGTTAACATTTTTTAATAGACTTTGTATCCCATCCTGGCTAAAATAGTTTTATACATATCTAATATTTTAATTAAGTTTAACAAAGGGTTAGAGAGTTCGTACAGGTTTATAGATATTTGCCTTGCACACAGCAGACTCTGAACTTTAACAATCATCCCCTGAATACTGCCAGCATTGTTGGGTGTGACCCAAAAACCAGAAAAAAGTTTTATCAAAGGCATATGTTTGAAAGGGACTTTTAATGAGCCAGAAGCTTGATGAGTAAAAGAAAATGAAAAAATCTCAACAAAACAGAGATATATGAATCATATTTTTTTTGTTTGTTTTTGGGCCACACCCGGCAGCGCTGAGGAGTTACTCCTGGCTCTATGCTCAGAAATCGCTCCTGGCAGGCTCGGGGACCATATGGGATGCCAGGATTCGAATCACTGACCTTCTGCATGCAAGGCAAACACCTTACCTTCATGCTATCTCTCCGGCCCCATGAATCATAATTTTTAATGGAAATTATTTAACACATTGTGTTATTGTTAAAGTGGGAAATAAGCTTTTACCACTAAGAATTCCATGTTTTTTCATGATATTTTTCCTTCTTCCCCATCATATCTCTCTCTCGAAATTTCTTTTTTATTTGTTTTTTTTCGGGGGAGGGCCACACACCCAGTGACGCTCAGGGGTTACTCCCAACTATGTACTCAGAAATCGCTCCTGCTTGGGAGACCATATGGGGGACCAGGGGGATCGAACCGTGGTCTGTCCTAGTTTAGCGTGTACAAAGCAAATGCTCTACCACTTGTGCCATTGCTCCGACCCCTCTAAATTTCTTTTAAATAAAAACTATTTAAGGGTCAAGGGGATTTGAGTACACTATTTGATGAAAAGGAGTAATAAAACTAAGTATGTAAACCACAGAGACAACAGTTTTGAAAACAAGAGATCCAAACTTCAACAAGCAAAATTAAAAATGTACCTGTCAGGGCCGAGTGATAGCACAGCAGATAGGGCATTTGCCTTGCAAGCCGCTGACACAGGTTTGATTCCTAGCAGCCCATTTGGTCCCCCGGGCCTGCCAGGAGTGATTTCTGAACAAAGTCCCCAAGTGTCGTCAGGTGTGGCCCAGAAACAAAAACAAAGAATAAAAATGTACCTGTCAAGGTGGTAATGGGGGTGAGGGAGGTAAATGGAAAATCTGGGAACCCTGGTATAGGGAAGTCACTGATACTAGAACTAGTATGAATTACTGTTCATCATAGTGATTTGATAAAAAACTTTTTTTTTTTTTTTTTTTGGTTTTTGGGCCACACCCGGCAGTGCTCAGGGGGTTACTCCTGGCTGTCTGCTCAGAAATAGCTCCTGGCAGGCATGGCGGACCATATGGGACACCAGGATTCGAACCAACCATCTTTGGTTCTGGATTAGCTGCTTGCAAGGCAAACACACTATGCTATCTCTCTGGGCCCGATAAAAAACATTTTTTAAGACATTTTTTTAAAATAGTGGGAAATATTTAAAATTTTGTAAAATTGAAAAATGTGAAAATACTTTAGTAAGAGATCATGACTGGGATATGCAAACCATACAAAAGACCAGAGTGGATGTGAATGGAGGTTAAAGGGAGTCCATTGCAATAGTTAGGAAAGAAATGGCAATGGTACCCGCAATGGTAATTTTATAGAAGATGGACAAAGAACTATGTAGAATATAAATTTGATAGGATTAGATAAAGAAAAAAGAAATAGACTATATAGTTCCTTGCTTTTACAATTTAGAGAAATACATACTCCTTTTAATACAAAGAAAGATGGGCAATAAGTAAGTTCAGATACTATGTTCATTGTTGATGACTTATATTCTAAATGATTTGGAGTTATACCAGAATGATATTTGTTAAGCAATTGGATTACTTTTCTGCAGCTTGACTTGTCAAGTCATTCTTGTCTATTTGGTATATAAGGGTAGACTCATTGGATGTTTTCTAAGAGTTTATTTTGAAAATACTTTTCAAGGGGCTGGGTTGCAGCCTTACACACAGCCAGCCTTGGCTTGATCACCAGCATTGATGTTGTCCCCCAAGGAGTAATTCCTGATTGCAGATGTAGGAGTAATGCCTGAGCAGTGCTGAGTGTGACCCCAAAACATAAAGATATGCTTTTTTAAGCAAAGCATTTTAAGCAGTCATTAAAAAAAAAAACATATAAATCACTGTTAAACTAGAATTTATTATTTTCGGTTTTTGGGTCACACCCGGCAGTGCTCAGGGGTTACTCGTGGCTCTATGCTCAGAAATCACTCCTGGCAGGCTCCGGGGACCATATGGGATGCTGGGATTTGAACCACCATCCTTCTGCATGCAAGGCAAATGCCCTATCTCCATGCTATCTCTCCGACCCCTAGAATTTTATTTTTTTTAACCTGTGCTAATTCTTGTAGTTAGAAGACTTTAAAAGCTTTTTTCTCTTTAAAGTAAATCTAGTGAAGTAGCATCATACACAAACAATTCAATAATTCAAACAAACTATTCATTGGAGAAAACCAAACAGAAGTCTCTGAGAGATATAACGATCTATTTACCACAGATGATTCTACCCTTTATTTTACTTAGTGAACATGTGTCCCAGAATGCACATGAAGTAGCAAACACATCTGCCATTTCTTCAGTTATTATCAGCATCCAAGTATTTCTCTAGTGTGAGCATCTTGTTAGATAACATGCAATTCTTGTCTTTATAAGTATATGTTTTCACAAAAACAGGGCATTCTGTTACTAGCCATCTGCTTCATCTGTAGACCTGTAAAGGCAGTTGTGATTTAAAGCATTGCCAATGGTTGTATTGAACTTACAATGGTTATATTAAATTTATTGGAGTATGGATTATATGCTAGTTTTATTATAAACTTTTCTAAGGAATTTCCCAGGGCAATTTTTTTCTTATCAATTTTATTAAGATACCATGCCAAAGTTGTTCATAATAGAGTTGTATTAGAGTTTTGACACCTATCACCTTTGTTCCCACCCTCATTCCACCAATGTCCTCAGGTTCCCTCCCATTAGACTGCTCTTTTGGCAGGTATACAACATTATTTTATAGTAAGTGCTCCAATAAAACTTAAAGGAATGGAATGACTAGAAAATAAATCAAAGATCAATTGGTGATGATTGATTGTTGAGTGATTTTAATCAAAATAAATAAGATGTAAATTAATTATTGAACAGATTTAAAAATTTTTTAGCAAGTTAGGAGTAAACATTTCTTTCTTCATCTAGTAAAGAACACCATATGCACTGTTACTGAGTGCCATAATCAATGCCACATGTTGGAAACCCATAATCAATGCCACATGTTGGAAAGTTTCTTCTGTCCTTTAGAGAAGTCCTTTTAATGCTTCTTGCAAGGCTAATTTTATGGCTATGGATTTCCTAAGCCAGGTTCATAAAGCTCTAGCATTCCTTTAAATTAGAACCATAATCTAGGTAAATAGAGTATTCTTGGTGGGGTGGTGTTAATTTTGTTACCCAACTCTTCTGGCTTGCAATTTCATTTGATAGATCTGCTATACATCTAATGGGATTTTTTTCTCTATTATTTCTTCAAGACATTTGAATTCCAGTCTATAAGGAATCTGATTCTGTGGTATGCTGTTCATTTCTTTTCAGTCTATTTTCTACCCTTTCTTGTTTCTTAGAAGTTTCTTTCATCTCATCTTGGAGCTCCTGGCCCCTGAAGGATAACTTCTGTTATTCTGCTATTCAGAACTTCTTTCTGAGTTTTTATATATTACCTACCATGTTCTTCATTTCTGTCATTTATGATTGTAGTTGTTTTCAATTAATCTTATACTTGTGTTTTGCTGAATACCTGTGTCATTGTTTCTTTGAGTTTGTTGAACATCTTGATGTTATTAAAGACATAGTCTTAGAATTTGCTGATGTCTTTGGTGATATTGTTCACTCATTGAGCTTGATGGATTTCTATGTATTTTCCCCATTGGTCTTCTGGGAATGAGTGGGAATTCTCTGCTGGGAATGAGTCTTTCATTAGACCCTGGAAGATATTGAGGGATTAGTCCAGGGTTGCTCTTTTCTTTGCCTATCTTCACAAAATGCCAGGAAGAATTTATTGAATTGACCTATCAGGAGCTGTGGTGTGGCCATTTTATATGGTACCAGTTGGGTGTGAAGGTTGCTGGGACCTCACCAGAAGAAAGAGACTCTGCGTCCTGTTCTGGATTAGGCCCAGTGATATAATAAGCTGAGGCAAGCCTCACGTGGAATGGTTGAAAAGAAAGCAGGTCTTTCCAGGGTACTTTTGTTTTGTATTTTTTTTAAACCACACTTTGTTATTATGTGACTTTTTTCAGGTTTTCAGTATTTTATTAACTGAGTTTTATGCTTATTGAATATAGACTAATAGAAGTAATTATCTGCAATTCTAAACCATTATTTTAATCTATTCAGAATGGAAAGACAGACTGGGGAACTGTGAGGTTGAGTAAAATTGCTTTTCTCTAGGGTTGACTGATTCTTATCCTTTTGATCTAATGCCAAATTATAAGTAGGAGCTAAACATTTAAAAAAATTCAACTTTGGGGCTGGAGAGATAGCATGGAGGTAAGGTGTTTGCCTTGCATGCAGAAGTTCAGTGGTTCGAATCTGGCATCCCATATGGTCCCCTGAGCCGGCCAGGGGCAATTTCTGAACATAGAGCCAGGAGTAACTCCTGAGCCCTGCTGGGTGTGACCCAAAAACCAAAAAAAAAAAAAAAAAAAAAAATTTCAATTTTGATTCTAAAGCTTCTAGTTATCTTAGGAAAGAACTTAAATATTAAATTCTTCTAGTATTTTTTTAATTTTTAATTATGAGAACAAAGATGCAAAGAAAGAGGACAAGGTAAAGAATTCACAGTAGTCCCATTGCTGATATCTTAACTTTGAACTTTCAGCCAAAGAACATTAAGAAAAATAAAACAGAACCCATGTACAATTACTTTGTCCCTCAAGTCCCCATATTGTAGTACATAATATTTCTTAGCAGCACACAAAGCAATCTAAAGCCATAAAACTTACGTGACTCCTTAAACATTGAAGACATAGTACTTTTTTACATTTCTATGCACATGCATATTAGTTTAAGTTAACCTCAAAAGTTTAAGTGGGTTGTTTTTCTTAAGGATTAGAGTCAAAGCAGCACAGTAAAAACCATGTTAGAGTGGCAATTATTGTTTGCATAGGCTCACCAAAATATGAGGGACATGGAAAGGAAAATCCTTGGCCTAAATACAAGGAGACCCTACCCCTGAAGTTTCCTGGCATAAGACCAACTCTAGGCTCCAGGCAAACTAGTTTGTCCAATCCAAGTCATTGTCTGTAGTGCCAATACACTTTTATTTTTCACACAGTCTCTGTTGTTGGTATCATGTTTCTGTATTAAAGGTCCTGGAATCTGCATACCCTACATTGAAGTCAGGATGTGGAGTGTCCTCTAGTTTCACTTCACAATTAAAAGGCAAAGCAGAGAGCCCTGTCCTGTAAGCAGGTCGTTTTTGTTGTCAAGTCTTCTTAGTGTTAAGGGAAGTCTCTTTTGAGCAGGTCGATGTCAGAGCAGCGGTAGGGTCTTCCCTGGTAGAGGATTGCTTCCAGGTATTGTTATAAAAAATCTTGGAAGTTTCGTAGATAGCTTCCTTTGTTCAGGGGTGAATGGAGAATGCCCATTTTTCTGAGGCCTGTGCCAGGTCATTATGTCAGTGTTCAGGGTGTAAGGTCCCATTACACTACAAGATTTGTATGTTCCAATCTCTATTAGATAAGAACTTATTTGTATGTATAGTATTTTCCCATTTTAAAGTGCCTATGCAAACAAGGAACAATGCCATGTGGCATTATCTGTGCATATGGGGGCTGTAAAAACAAGTCCAACAATCCCCATGACCTGGTTCAATCATAAGCATTAAACTGAGGGACTCTTTCACCAAAATTCCTTATTGAACAGCTCACAAAGAGAAGAAAAGATAAAAAATGGGTAGAATCGTCACTGTATAAGAGAATATTTAGTAAAAGTTATAGCTGTCAAGGAAAATACACATAAAATATTCAAAAGACATATGTGTCCATTTTATGTCTTTTGAAATAGTTGGGGGTTGTTAAATCCAATGCACGACTTTGGTCTGTGATTAGGACTATGCAGTACTGAAGTTAAAAAGAGTAAATGTGGGGTACTGATGGTTGGGGTGAGAGAGTTAAGGAGTAAAAATGAGCTTTGTAGGGGTGTGTGAAAGGGCAGAATACAAAAGGGACATTCTGCATACACAAAACATAACTTAAGGATAGGGAATACTATTAATATATACTGTGCTAGCGCCCCTGCACAGTTTTGAACATGTAGACTGGCAAGAAATTGCCAGTGACTACCTTAGTGCAGCCAAGCAAATCTCAGCACATCCCAAGTTAGGACCCACCTTTTCTGGTCACCTGGGCTGGCACCCAGGGAAGGTCTGGAGGCTGGGGGCAGAAGAGGGGATGGCTGGGGGCCTATCAAGGCCCCCAGCACCTCCAAGCTAGGGAGAAGTCTCCCCAAACCCCATGCCAGCTAGAGCTATCCTCCAGATCAAGAAAGGATTCGGTAGAGAACTGGAAGCCAGGATCTGCCCGCCCTCCACCCTTTGCCCTTCCCCCAGTGCTGGGGAAAGGGTGGGAAAAGCTTGGGACCCCCTCCAGGAGGGACCACCCGACACCCACCTTTTCTGGCCGCCTGGGCTGGCACCTAGGGAAGGCCTGGAGGCTGGGGACAGAAGAGGGGATGGCTTGTGCATCCCATCAAGGCTCCCAGCACCCCCAAGCAAGGGAGAAGGCCTTCAACATGGGGTCTCCCCAAACCCCATGCCGGCTAGAGCTGAAATTCTTCTAGTATTTAATTTAGTGAATTATTGAGATCATTTAGCTACATTATAGACGGTTTAATTCTAGATAGATGTAGAGTCATGCTTGAAATAAGCTTTGTAAGGGTCAGAAAACACATGAGAAATAATCACATGCAGACTGGATTCAAATACTAATCTCAAGCTTAGCAATCAACATAAATGTGATTTATTTATCAAATAATCAATAATAGTAGACTCCTGATTAGAGATGTCAAGGAAGTTTTTCCTAGACTTATCACAGAGCTGCCAAGTAGCATTAATCAGTGGTGATAATAAGATTCTCCAGGTATTTTGCTTTTTGGTTCATACAGATATCCCTGGTGTAAGGAACAAATTACTCCAGAAATTATGTGAAGGATTTCCTTTGATTTATGGTCTGGCAGACATTATCGTGAATATTGGCATTCAGATTGTCTAAAATTTCAGAAACAGCCAATGTTTTTAGACATCTCATATATGTGCGCGTGTTCACAGAAATGTTCAGCCTTGGGCCCGGAGAGATAGCACAGCGGTGTTTGCCTTGCAATCAGCCAATTCAGGACCAAAGGTGGTTGGTTCAAATCCCGGTGTCCCATATGGTCCCCCGTGCCTGCCAGGAGCTATTTCTGAGCAGACAGCCAGGAGTAACCCCTGAGCACCGCCGGGAGTGGCCCAAAAACCAAAAACCAAAAAAAAAAAAAAAAAAAGAAATGTTCAGCCTTCATGAGAAAATGAGTCAAGACAGAAAATAGATTTTTGTTAGGTGATTTAAATCGGACTATGATACTTAAAAAGATCAGTCTGTCTTTATCTTTCCTACAAGACTGAGAATATGACTAATCTTGAATGGAGTTTATAAAAATGATTAAAATACAAAAGGAAAATTGGAACAGTGGTTTTAACCACATGGTATAAGCTTCAGATTTAGACTCAGTGAATTAAATTTACTAGTTTTAATTTAGACAAACACTTCTTTAAAATTCTTTAAAATTGTTTCATTTCTAGCAAAAGGCTTATTTCATCTGGTTTTCAGTATATCCACTTTCTGTTGGGATTTTGGACTGTGATTTCTTAGGTAAGGTTTACTTATTCCATCAAAATCGAATTTACAACTGATTTTGTTTTGAGTCCTACCTCAAGAACTGGGCTTTCTTTACCAAAATTGTTCTTTGATGAAAAAAATTTGACCTATCTGTACATCTGAAAATATATCAGAAATTAGACTTTCCTTTGGAGTGGATGCATTTATATAAGTTAACAGCTTTTCAAAGCAAAGAATCAGTTATGCACAGTTTTGTGTGTATGCAGTATTTTTAATTCCTAAATCACTATGACATAACTATTACAATGTCATAACTGTTATAGAATGTACTTCCCTTTAACAATTGTTATGTTCTGGTTGTCCCTCAAAAGGTGGCACAACAGTGCTCAGTCTCCTTTATTATTATTATTGTTATTCTTTCTTTATATCTAGTATGTATATAAGAGGACCATAGTGAATTCCAGATACTAGAGATACAAATCATCATCTCACCTGGCAATTATGCAGTGATTACAATTCCCAAAACACATGAAATTATAAATATAATACTAAAACTTAGGCTAGCTTCTATAATTACCTTTTTTTAAGAAATTGCAGTCTCGGGGCCAGAGAGATAGCACAGCGGCATTTGCCTTGCAAGCAGCCGACCCAGGATCTAAGGTGGTTGGTTTGAATTCCGGCATCCCATATGGTCCCCCATGCCTGCCAGGAGCTATTTCTGAGCAGACAGCCAGGAGTAACCCCTGAGCACCACTGGGTGTGGCCCAAAAGCCAAAAAAAAAAAAAAAGAAATTGCAGTCTCACAAAAAGTTATCATTAGTGAATATGGACAGTTTTATAACACACTGCATACATCATTTATATGAGAATTCAGGTAGTGATGTCATAGTCATAACTTTACAAAAGAGAAAAGATCAAATTCATGTCTGAAAAGTACATCACATCTTCTGCCTTAATGCTTCTTTCAGTTTTATCTTGACTCATATTTATAAAGGTTCTCGAAGACCATTAACCATTTGATCAGCTAAACATGAAAATAAACTTTGATAATTTTATGCTTCTGCAGGATTACAATTTTTCATTATTTACATCAGCAGTATAATTTTTATATACCAGTAACAGTATTTTATGCTACTTGAAAAATTCAAAATGGGCCCGGAGAGATAGCACAGCGGCGTTTGCCTTGCAAGCAGCTGATCCAGGACCAAAGGTAGTTGGTTCGAATCCCGGTGTCCCATATGGTCCCCCGTGCCTGCCAGGAGCTATTTCTGAGCAGACAGCCAAGAGTAAGCCCTAAGCACCGCCGGGTGTGACCCAAAAACCAAAAAAGAAAAATTCAAAATGGATCACAGATCCCTTATATGAAGTTTTCAGAGAACATTGAAAAGCAGCATGAAGAATGGATATAATTTTATGTCAAACTGAGAATCTGATGATGTATAAAACAATAGGAAGAAATAGAAATCTAGAAAAGCAGTGATAGGAAAAGGCTTGATTTTTTAGAATGAAGGGTAGGGAAAGATTCAAGCTGCATGTACTGTTACCTGTTACTATAAGTAACTTCCATATGAGGCTCTGTCAAACAACAAAGTATATAGTCTTTGGCCCCATAGATCTCTGTTTATTTGGGAAGGCCTATATATGAACAGATAATTATAATATGGTGGTTTTGAATAGATTTAGGTTTGGAGGCATATAAAAGATAATCTTAACATAGCACTTTTCTTTTACTTTCTCTTACTCATCTTTAAGATTTGACCTTAAGTTAACTTCTAGAAAGGTCATCCATGCATTACATGGGATGTGAGTGCTGGGTTGTTGTATGCATAATATTTCTCCATTTTTACTAAGTAGAATTATTTTACTTTTCTTTTTAAAAAGTATATTTTAATAAATAAAAAATAAAAATAGTATTATATTTCTTTTACCGAAAGGTTGGGAAATGATGAGCATATATTACTTTATCATTTATTTGTTCACTTAATTAACAAATCTTTATTAATTGTTTGTAGTCCCTGAACATCCCAGGCTATTTCATGCCTTTGTGACTGCACAGTTGTTTTCACTGTTTAGATAGAATGCTCAGGCATAGGACTTCTGGCAGTAAGGCTATGGAGGTGAACAGACATGGTGAGACTGCCCTGAAGGGCCTATTGGGATCTATAATTGAACAAAAGAATTGAGCACAATGCATTATGAGTTTGGTCAGTATTATTATAGGGAGTGCAGGAGCATTTAATGGATGTATTATAATCTTCTCTCTGGGATTAAGAAGCCTGTCAGGAGGAAGCATTTAAAATAAGACTAAAACATTACAAGAAGGAGTTAGCTTGGTGAATGTTACAGGATAGAGACCTTAGGTAAGAAAAACAGTGCAATAAAGAATCTTTCTGTCATGATGGACTATATAAAATGCAGCAAACTTTTTTCTAAGAACAACTGAAATACTGTATTCAAGATCCCAGAGCAAAATTGATGAAACATGAACAAGACCCTATGAAAAGAAGGAAAGCAGAGAAATGAACTAGAGCTTTGACTGCTTTTGCCCTATGGCTTTACCACTTAGAGGAGGCAGCTGTGCATTATACTTTTTATAGCCTCGCATGGATATTAATATAAAAATGAGGCTCCTATAATTCCCTAGTGCTCTGCATTGACACTCTGAAAGATTGCAATGAAGAATAGGGTAAAACAGAGGTAAATGAGCTCTTACCTGGTTGCAGCCTTGCTTTAAATCATGACCCAGGAAATTTTCAAATCAAATAATTTGAGTATTTTGTTTTGGCTAGCATTGGCAAGCTCCTTATAGAAGCAAATTAAGGTGCTTTCTGAAAAAATTATTATTATAGATCTGAAATTATAATTTCCCAATGTAATTTTCAGAATATAAAGGTTTTCAGTCTCACAAGGACACAGGAAAATATAAATCAAGAACCAGCTGAAACTGTAGGTAATAGAAATAGAACTGCAAGTGTCCCGGGTATTAAAATATATTGGCTAGGTACAGTATTTTTCACTCTATAAGACACACCTGACCATTAGACTCACATGGTTTTTAGATGTTCTCCTCCCCTGCACTCCAAGCGTCAGCTCCAGGGAGCATTCACTCCATAAGATGCACCTTTGGGGGGAAAAGTGCGTTTTATGGCACACAAAAAATACGGTATTTTATTCTTTTTAAATGTTTTTCTTTTTTTGGTGCTATGATTGAATTCAGGGCTTCACCTGTGCAAGACAAGTGATCTTCTGCTGCATTAAATCATATGCAGGTTTTTCAACTGGAATTTTTGATAACAAGGAAGCTCAGAAGTACACAAAGATGAGGTAGAGGAGAGGTCAGGAAATACATACGATACAAGTAAAGGCCTAATACGTGTTTAAATGGAAATTCTTAAGGAAAAAAGGTGAGAATATTGTAAGCAATATATGAAGCTCTGGTAGCTAAAAAATTTTCAGAAAAAGATGTAAAACAATGAACTACAGCTCAGAAAGCACACATGACCTGAATAGATTAATCTTAAAATTTTATTTACTTGGGGCTGACTCAAAGCACAGCAGTAGGGCATTTGCCTTGCATGCGGCTGACCCAGGATGGACCTGGTTTGATCCCCCGGTGTCCCATATGGTCACCCAAGCTACGAGCAATTTCTGAGTGCATAGCCAGGAGTAATCCCTGAGCATCACCAGGGGTGGCCCAAAAACCAAAAAAATACTTCTTTTCAGTTACATTTAGTATTTACGTAAGGGTAATAAGAGGAATAAGATCTTGTATACACAAATAATTGAGGTAAACGTTAATTTCAACATTATTTTAACAGCCAAAAAATTGAAGCAGACCATATATCTATCATCTTTAAAGCAGATTAACAAAATATAAATATACATTAAATTTTTTGAACTTAGAACAGAATTCAAGTTTTGATACATATTAAAACACAAGAACCCTAAAAGCATGTTCAATGAAATAAGCCAGCCTCCAAAAATTTCCATTCATATGATATTCCAAGTATATGAAATGTTTTGAATAGACAAATCTACAGGTGGTTTAGGGATCGATACCATTTCTTTTGACGTAATGAAATATTCTAAAATTTGGTGATAATTGCACAACTTTAATTTACTAAGAAAATGATTGTGCAAAAAAAAAAAGAAGACGAAAATAACTGTGCAACTTATTTAAATGGTGGCAATATTATGGTATGTGAAGTACATTTTAGTTAAAAGGAGTGGGAAAGTGACAGAGAAATGAAGGCATGATCCCTGACTAAAGAGCAACGAGTTTGCCATGAGCATAGCCAGGTATGGCCCCCAAAACACACAAAAAACAAAACAGAAAAAGCCCACATCAGATTTATATTCACAGAATACAGAAACCAAGGAGAAGAATCTTAAAGGCTTTTGGCAAAGCTGAGTAAGGCTTTGGAATTTTCCTCAAAGGAGCATAAATATAGTGCCAGATGATTTCTCAACAGGAATAATATACTAAAAGGAAATAAGTACCAACCCTGAATTTCACCCAACTAAAATATCTTTTAAGGATAAAGTTAAGGGGCTGGAGCGATAGCACAGCGGTAGGCTGTTTCCCTTGCATGCAGATGACCGGGGAAGGACCTGGGTTCAATCCCCAGCATCCCATAAGAATCCCTGAGTGCCCGGGGTGTGTCCCCACCTCCCCAAAGGATGAATTGAGGGTCTGAACGAAGCTCAGTGGTGGAGCATATGATATGTTTTTTAGTCCCTGTGTTAAATCCCTGGAGTAAGAGAGGAGAAAGGGGAACTTGTCTCAGAAAAGATTTTTTTTTTCTCAAAAAAATGCTTAACATAAAATGATCTTTGGTGGCTGACCAGAAATATAAAAAATAAATAATATAAATATTATTTTGAATAATTAATAATATAAATATTATTTTTGAATTTTGAAGTGGTATATATACACTAGTTTTATATATATATATATATATATATATATATATATGTACTAGTTATATGCTCAGAGCAGTGGGTATATATTTTCATCAAAAGTTTTGTTCATACAAGAATGCTTGTAACAGTACCTCTAATAAGACCTGCTACTATTTAATATCTGTCACAGTCGTATATAATCATATATACCCTGTAGCCATATAACAATTTAACCTGCAACAATATAAGTGATAGTCATAAATATATTAAAGGAAAATTAGCCAAATACAAAATACTGCTTGATCTATGGTACCATTTACGTTGAAGTATGAAAGAGTGGTGAAATAGATATTAGCAAGGATAGGAAATAGAAACTCTTAAGCACTATTGGTACTACTGTGGTTGATGCAGTAACTATGGAAAATTATATAGAGATTGTTAAGTTTATATACTCACTTTTATTGTAACCCTCAGAAAAATAGAAAATAGTACTACCATGTGATCTGAAAATCCCACTTCTCATTTATATTCATATATATATATATATTCTGGGTATATAATTATTTTAAAATGTTTAAATTGTGCCACCATGAGACACAGTTAGTTACAAAGTTGTTCATACAATGTCCAATGCCCATCTCTTCACCAGTGCACATTTCCCATCACAGGTGACCCCAGTTTCCCTCCTACCTTACCCCCTGCCTTCCTCTATTGGGGGGGGGGCACACCCAGTCGTGCTCATGCATTACTCCTGGCTGTGATCTCAGAAATCACTCCTGTCAGCTCGGGGGATTATATGGGATACTGAGGATTGAACCTGGGTCAGCTGCAGCTAAGGCAAATACCCTACCAGCTGTACTATTTCTCTGCCCCAGTGGCAGATCCCCCCACCTTTCTCTTTCTATCTTTCTATTTCTCTCCCCTTTATCTTTTTTTTTATTTTATTTTATTGAAACTATTGTGATTTACAAAGTCCTTCATAGTTGAATTTCATATATACAGTTAGTCAAGGCCATTTCCACCACCAATGTTGACGTCCCTCCACCAATGATCCAGGAGTGCTTCCTATACCACCACCCTTTGCCCCTGCACTGCCAGTAATAATAGGCCCATTTAAGTTTAGATTGTTAAAGTTAAGTCTCTTGATTCTATTGTTGTTGACTTTGGCTTGGATATTTAGTTCTGTTCTTATTTTTTTTTTTCTTTCTCCATCAGTGCATCTGAAAGCACTTGGCTTCTGGCCCCCAACCTTTCTTTTTTCCTTTCTTCTTGGTTTTATAGAAAATTGCAGAAATATGAGGTAAAATAATCTATATTCCAAGGTTGTGTGTGTTGTGTGTGTGTGTGTGTGTGTGTGTGTGTGTGTGTGTGTGTGTGTGTGTGTGTGTAACTCAGGGTGTCATGGATTATCTTCTGTTCTGGTTTCATCTCACTGTTAGGTGGCAATGCAGAGATCATTTCCCTGTAACCAAGTTGTTATTGTTTCCAAGTTATCAGGCTATCACTCTGGAGCAAGTCAGTGGCAGGGCAGCATTAGGCCCTTCAGAGGTAGAAATCTGATTCCTGGTATAAGTTGAAGAAAACCTTACTGCTTTCATAGGTGGGATCCAAGGTTCAGGGGTGAATGGCCATTGCCCAGTTGTCTTAAAACTAAGCTAAGTCAGTATGACAAATGTTCAGGGTGAAAGGCCCCACTGCAATATAAAACCTATTAGATAGATGTATGTTTCCATACATAAGATTTTCCCATTTTAATGTGCCCTTGCAAAAAGGAACAAAGCCACATGATACTACTGGTTCACCTGGGGGTAAAAATAAGCTGAACAAACCTTATAAGCTGGTTTTAACATCAACTCAGAACCCATCCGTTTTTTTTTTTGTTTGTTTGTTTCTTTTAAACGCTGATTGTAATACTGTTGCTGAAGGGGAATCATGTATATCAGCACCCAGTTCTTGTCAGAGTGATCATATCTGACTATCATTGTCATAGTGGCTCTTTTTCTGCCCTATCTGCACTCCCCAGCTCTATGGCAAGCCTCCTATGTGGACCAGTCTTCCTATACAGTTTCTTTATCCACTCATCTCTTCTAAGACATTTAGGTTATTTCCAAATTCTGGCTATTGTGAATAGTGCTGCAATGAATGCAAGAGAACAGATGCTTTTTCTGCATTGCATTTTTGGGTACCTGGGAGTAGTATTGTTATACAGGTCATACAGGAGCTCAATATCTACTTTTTTGAGGAATGTCTTGGACTGGGAGGATTAACATCATTAAAATGGCAATACTTCTGAAAGTGTTTTATAGATTCAGCACAGTCCCTCTAAGGATACCTATGACATATTTTTTATTTTATTTTATTTTATTTATTTTTTTTTTATTTTTTTTTTTTTGGTTTTTCAGGCCATACCCTCTTGACGCTCAGGGGTTACTCCTGGCTAGGTGTTCAGAAATTGCCCCTGGCCTGGGGAGACCATCTGGGACTCCTGGGGGATTGAACCAAGGTCCTTTCTTGGCTAGCACTTGCAAGGCAGACACCTTCTAGCACCACTTCGTCGGCCCCTTATGACATATTTAAAAAAATATATAGATCAAACACTTTTGAAATTTTATGGGGCAATAAACATCCATGAATAGCTAAAGCAGGGGCCGGGTAGGTGGCGCTGGAGGTAAGGTGTCTGCCTTGCAAGCGCTAGCCAAGGAAGGACCGCGGTTCGATCCCCCGGCGTCCCATATGGTCCCCCCAAGCCAGGGGCGATTTCTGAGCACATAGCCAGGAGTAACCCCTGAGCATCAAACGGGTGTGGCCCAAAAACCAAAAAAAAAAAAAAATAGCTAAAGCAATCCTTGGGAAGAAGATGGAAGGATTCTCTTTCTCCAACTTCAGACTGTCCTATAAAGTAGCTTGGTTTTGGAATAAGGACAGAGCCTCAGATCAGTGGAATAAACTGGGATATCCTGAGACAAATAATCCAGTATATGATTAATTTATCTTTAATAAAGGAGCAAGAAATACGAAGTAGAGCAAAGAAAGCATCTTCAACAAGTGGTGTTGGGAAAACTAGTCAACTACTTGCAAAAAAATGAATCTGTACCTTTTATTAACACTGTGCACAAAAGTCAAATCAAAATGGGTTAAAGCTCAGGTTTAGACCTGAAACCATAAGGTACATAGAGGGAAACCTAGGCAGAACTCTCCATGACATTTAAACGAAAGGAATCTTCAAGGGTGAAACATCACTGACCAAGCAAGCAGAAGCAAAGTTAAGCAAATAGGACTACATTAAACTAAGAAACTTCTGCACCTCAAAGAAAATAGTGACAAGATACAAAGACTGTGATGGATTTGGAGAAACTATTCACCCAATAGCAGTCTGGTAAGAGGGCATTAATATCTAAGATTTATAAGGAACTGTTAGAACTTAAGAGAATATTTAACCCCCTTAAGACAATCTTGAAGAGTTTCATAATTCCTTGTTCATTGCAACATTGATCGATTACAACATCTTAGATATAAAAGCAAGAAGATATACAACACCCTAAAGTGTTTCAATGGATGAATGAAGGTGTGCTCTATGTGTGTATATGTATAAATATATATATTTATATATGTATAAATAGAACATTAATCAGCCACAAGAAAAAGGAAATCCTGTCATCAATAACAGTATAGATCTTAAGGATATTATTTTAAGTCAAACAGTAAGTCAGACAGAGAAAGACAAAGTTACTGTATGTTACTACTTATATATAAAAACTCAAAACGTCATACTCAAAAACAGAATAGAATCACAATTACCAGAGGATAAGGGAAATAAGGAGAAATTGATCAGAGGCTACAGACTTACAGTTATGAGATGAATAGTTCTGAGGTTCCATTATACATCATGATTATAGTTAGTGATGCTGTAATTTATTCTTGAAAGTTCTAAGAGAGCAGATCTTATCTATTCTTTCAAAAAATAAAAAGTAATAATGTGATGGAGATGTTAACTAACAGTGCTGATAATTATTTTGCCGTAGATAAGTATATAAAATCAATACTTTGTATGTTTTATATTTACTCCATGTTATATATCATTTAGTCTCAATAAAACTAAGAAAATCAAGCTAGCAGTTATAGGAGCAGTGGTATCTTAGAATCACTGCATGCCCAGACATTCAAGTTCTTTTATAGCTTTATTGTATTTGAAAATTCACCATGATTTATACCTCTGTATACTTTTATAATAATGTACACTTGTATAATGAATGCATTATACTTAAATATTTTTAAAAGTGAATATCATAGTAAATCTCAGTACTGAATATATAAAACTAGCATTTATACCTGGAAGGAAATTAAAGTATTTTGGACATGGAAAGTATAAAATTAAGAAATTTCAAAGTTATATAATACTGGTATTTAGCCTCTAAATTAGTAATGTCTTTGCCCTCTAAAATCATTTTAAAAGGAATTTCAGCCATAATGTGAGTATTTAGGTAGATGAAAAGTCACATTTTCTTTGCATTAAAAATGCCTTTGAGATAATATTTTAGACCTTTTGTCTCTTGCCACTCCCCATATTGCTTGGTCTGTTTCTAAACACCACTCAATTTAGCAATATCCCTTGAGAAGTATATGGCACTTAATGTGTATTGTTCCCTAGAGGATCACGAAAGAAAGAAAATGCAAATTTTCTCTTGGGATAAAATAGAAAATTAATTGAAGAGTTCATAATTTAAGTTATAGTTAACATTGGAATAAAATCAAGCCACAATATTTTTATATTAACTACTATGTCTTTTAAGTTTAAATATCAGCTCTTACTGGCAGAGCTTTTGCTTTTTTTAATGCAGCAGCTTATATGGTTTATATTTATATTTTCATCTAGTTGATTTATATACAGTGATAGGTGTTTAATTCCTATTTTATGCATTATCTTCTTACTCTTTCTTTACTTGCTTCAGATTTATCATCAGTCGGCTTTTAATTCCATATTAGGATTTTGAAAGAAATACTCCCAACAAAACATGAATTGTATTTTTGTTATAGTGATTCTACTGCATGGATTACAAGCACTCTATCTCCATGCTTGGATAAACTCCATCAAAAGCACATTATCCTCCTACTTCTGTGGCCAGCTGCCTAATTGTATCTGCTGTAACCACACGCTGTTGGAACATGATACCAGTGAAGAACAGAAATGATAAATTACTCCCTGCAGGTGATAGCAATAATGATAATTTTTAATTTCCTTCTTTCTCATAAGGTCTAGTCAGATCTTATTTCATTGACTGCCATCCTGTTACATACACACATGATTATTTCTCTTTAAAGAAATACTCATCACACCAGAATACGAGACAAAGTAATTCATTTTTACTCCTAGTCATTGTTCTCCCAAATGAGTATGTGTAAAATGAACTGCATCTACCTTTTCTAGCTGAAATAAATACTGTGTGCCTTAAGACAAACGTTTTAAAATAAGTCAAGTTCATAGAAGCTAGAATTTATTTTCTATGCTTTTTTGGAAATTCACCAAAAAGAGATTTTTTTAAGATGCACCTATATTATTTTTTTTTGTTTTTCAAAATAATTCTGGGGAATTTTCATCAAATTATCCCCAAAAAAGGTACCTTTATGTATATTTTCCTTTCATGCTGCTTTCTTCTTTTGTAGTTACCATGCATTCTTCTTTCTCAAAGTCTAGGAACTGTATAGTTAAATTTTTTCTGATAGTGTTATAATTTAGTGGGTTTTTCACTGTGACCCTGCCCTTTCAGATTAGTTCAGCTATTATACATGTTTAAGTTTAATGCTTATTTTATTTCCTTAGCAATTCTTTTGCCTCTGACAAGAACAAAAAAGAAATTTGTTCTTTCTAGATTATCTGATCTTTTTCAAGAACATGTCAAGTTGTGCTCAAGAGATAGTTGAGTTGCATTGCCTGTTATTCCTTGTTTTCCAAGTACTGTAGTAGTTTTTTTTTTTTTTTTTTTTTTTTTTTTTTTTGTGGTTTTTGGGTCACACCCGGCAGTGCTCAGGGGTTTTTCCTGGCTCTGTGCTCAGAAACTGCTCCTGGCAGGCACGGGGGACCATATGGGACGCCGGGATTCGAACCGATGACCTTCTGCATGAAAGGTAAACGCCTTACCTCCATGCCATCTCTCCGGCCCCAGTAGTAGTTATTTTTATATTTGAATGATTTCAGTGGGAATGGGGAGGTTCTTTGGAAGTAACTTCTGAGAGATAATAGAGGTAGCTTGTCAATGTGAAAGTAATATGATAATGAAACTGTAAATAATAGCATATTTATGGTTTTTCAACAAAGTAGCTTTCTCCAAATCAACTGTTATTTACAGTGTCTTTGAAGAATAAAAACACTAATCATAGTTCAATTTGTGCATAAGTTTACATTTTTATTTTCTCTTTAAATTTTTTAACGTTTCTCTTTAATTTTTAATTTTTAAAAAGCCTTTTTGCATTAAGTGACATTGTAGGCCTTGTTTGTGGTTTAATAAGTGTTATTTTATCAGAATGCCTTCTGATTTTTATGGGCAAGAATCTTCTTTCTTGTGATGTAATACCTTATGTTGACTAGTCTCTGTGGTTTTTATCACTGGTGAATTTTCCACTAGCTTTTCATGCCTCTGTTTAATGTAAGTGATGGAACTGATACTGGAATAAAGTATGACCCATTAATTGAACACTACAAAATACATGCATTTTCTAGTTATCTTTGCCCTAAGTTTCTGCCATATGCTCTTAAGTACAATTTTATCATTCATTTCTTTCCCATATTATTTTTGATGCTTATAAACCATTTGTATTTGGTTGTCTTTACTACCCAGTATTTTTTTTTTCATGATATGACATTAAAACTATCTTACTGTAGGGTTAGCTTCTTTAGTTTTTTTATTTTTTGTTTTTTTGGTGGCAGGTGCCTCTCCAGCATCACTCAGGAAGGAACCTGGGGGACTAATCCTCACAGTTGGGTCCTGGTGCTGTTCAGTCCCAGTGGTGCTTGTGGTTGTCAGGATCACACCGGGCAATGCTGGGTGATGTTACAAGGCAGTGCAGTATTTGTCCAGAGGTGCCTGTGCATGTACAGTATGAACCCCTAACCACTGACCACTTTCTCCTTTGTTTTTGAAAAAAGATATATTTCACCATTTTTTTTCTATTTTCCTTTGTTGCTCTGACTGGGTTACATACACTTCTGTTAGGCTTGTGGGCCTGTACAGTTCTTGTGATGCTATTACATACTTTTAGCTTTTTGGATCAAGTTTAGTATATAGGTACCTGGTATAGAATGTGTGGCTTTATGCCTTAATAGCAAATAGGCACTCTACTCTTGAGCTATCCTCAAAGTCTCTCTTTTGTTTTGGTTTTGGTTTGGGGGCTACATCCAGCTGCACTTAGCTTTACTCCTGGCTGTGCTTTCAAAAATCACTCCTGGCAGGCTTGTGGGATCACATGGGATGCTGGGGATTGAACCTGGGTCTGTCCTGCGTTGGCTGCTTGCAAGACAAACGCCCTACCTCTGTGCTATCACTCCAGTCTGTTTTCTTTCTCCTTCCTTCCTTCCTTCCTTCCTTCCTTCCTTCCTTCCTTCCTTCCTTCCTTCCTTCTTCCCTCCCTCCTTCCCTCCCTTCCTTCCTTCCTCCCTCCCTCCTTCCCTCCCTCCCTCTCACTCCCTCCCTCTCTCCCTTTCTTTCTTTCTTTCTTTCTTTCTTTCTTTCTTTCTTTCTTTCTTTCTTTCTTTCTTTCTTTCTTTCTTTCTTTCTTTCTTTCTTTCTTTCTTTTCTTTCTTTCCTTTTTCTCTCTTTTCTTTCTTTTCTTCTTTCTTTCTTTCTTTCTTTCTTTCTTTCTTTCTTTCTTCTCTTCCTTCCTTTCTCTTCCTTCCTTCCTTCCTTCCGTCCTTTCCTTTTCTTCCCTTCCCTTTCTTTCTCCTTCCCTCCTTCCTCCTTCCTTCCTTCCTTCCTTCCTTCCTTCCTTCCTTCCTTCCTTCCTTCCTTAATAGTAAGAACTTTTATAAATCTGAATCATTGTTTCCATGAAAGGTATTACTAGCTTCCCAGGACATTTTTTCCACTTTATTTGTGTAATATAAACTATATGTAATTTATATATCATGTGTAACTTGAAGAATAATTATAAAGTGAACTCCCGTCCATGAATCCCACTTACCTTTAAGGCACATGCTTTTTATGCAGAATACCAGGTTTGATCCCCAGTACAGAATGTATCTCTTTTTAGAGGGGTCCTACACCCTGAGGTGCTCAGGAGGTCATATGAGAAGTTGGGATTGAACCCAACTACATGTAAGGCAAACACTTTATCTGTTGTGCTGTCACTCCAGCCCCGCAGCATATTCTCTTGAGTGACACTGGGAGTGACCACAAAACACAGAGCTTGAAGTAGTCCCCAAATACCACCATGTGTGCCCCTCAAACAAAAAATGAAAACAACAAAAAATAGTATATAATATATAATAGTATATAATAGCTGTCATATATATAGGTATACATATGTATAATAAATAGTATGTGTCCATAGTATGCTTATTGCCTTTTCACTTCACAATGTACTGTAGTATTTTTCCAGTTCAACTCTTATTTACAGATTACTTTTGTTGGTTAAATGGAACTTTATAATATGGAGACACTGATTTATTATTGGTCACATATTGATTAAAGTTTGAGTTAAACTTGGCTTTTCTTTTTTATTTTAATTTGGAGGCTCACACCCAGCAATGCTCGGGGCTTTCTTCTGACTCTGTGTTCTGGGGTCACTCTCAAAGGATCATATAGAGTGCCAGTGATTGAACCTAGATTGGCCACTTGCCAGGCATATTCCCTGCCCAGTGTACTATCTTTCTGGCTCTGTATTCATCTTCCATGGCTAAACCTTTGCAAGCATACTTAGTAGTTTCCATAGTATACTTTTTTTGAAACTGACTCAGAATGTACATAATATAGATGCTTTGAATAAATAACATGCACTTGCCGAGCAGAAAGTAAACATAAGTGCAGTTTGGTACAATTGTACACAGAATCTCTAACTCAGCACTAAAGATAACATTACCAGCAACCCAGGAATCCAACATGTAGCCCTTTCCAGTTTCTACTTGTATTCACAAGTATTACACTTCCAACTACTAGTTTAAATTTTGTTAATTTTTCTCTGTGTGTTAGGAATCTGATCTCTTTACTGTTTCATATTTAGAATCTCTTTAATAGAAATATTTTACCTCTCAGTATGCCTTGTACTTTTCCCACTTATTATGAATACTGTCATTAAAAACATTTCCCCCTGGAGCCAGAGAGATAGCTCAATGGGTAATGGGTATGGTGCTTGTCTTGTACATTGCCAACTTTGAACCCCAGCATCCCATATGGTCCCCAAAATCTGCCAAGAGTGATTCCTGAGTGCAAAGCTAGGAGTAACTCCCAAGCATCATTGGGTGTGGCCCCCCAAAGAGCGAACTTTTATATGGTGCTTTTATTTATTTTTATTAAGTAGATGAAATTTACTTTCATCTGCTTTTGTTGGTGTGGCTGTGAGAAGCCAAGATATTATACATATTAGGCCTATGTTCTACCATTCAGCCATATATATTATTAATTCTTGTTATGTTTTTTTATTCATTTGCTTTTTTATACAAATTTATTGGTTTTATTTATTTATTGTTTTCTTTTTTTTTCTTTTTTTTCTTTTTTTGGTTTTGGGTCACACCCGGCAGCACTCAGAAGTTACTCCTGGTGCTATGCTCAGAAATTGCCCCTGGCAGGCTCAGGGGACCATATGGGATGCCAGGATTCAAACCACCATCCTTCAGCATGAAAGGCAAACGCCTTACCTCCATGCTATCTCTCTGGCCCCTATTTATTGTTTTCTTAATAATTTATAGTAATGGGTTGGGCCCGGAGAGATAGCACAGTGGCGTTTGCCTTGCAAGCAGCCGATCCAGGACCAAAGGTGGTTGGTTCGAATCCCGGTGTCCCATGTGGTCCCCCGTGCCTTCCAGGAGCTATTTCTGAGCAGACAGCCAGGAGTAACCCCTGAGCAACGCCGGGTGTGGCCCAAAAACCAAAATAATAATAATAATAATAATAATAATAATTTATAGTAATGGGGCTAGAGCTGTGGCGCAAGCTGTAAGGCTTCTATCTGCCTTGCATGTGCTGGACGGACCACGTCCCCTAATCCAGGAGCGATTTCTGAGTGCATAGCCAATAGCCAGCAGTAACCCCTGAGCATTACTGGGTGTGGCTGAAAAACCAAAAAATAAATTTATAATAATGCACAATAATTTAGTGACAAAGTAAAATAACAGTGTGTATTTATAAAAAATCACAGTATTCTCAGATTTGTTCTTTGAATTTTGATTCTAAAATTTTAATTTTATTAAATTTATGCCTTGTACATAATGCCTTAAAGGCCTTTTCATGTTAAAGTTTTATAACACATTTTCATGACCACCCATGATTCCAAGTGCATACATGGAAGAAAACCCCATTAAATTATGTTACAACTTTATCATAAGTAGTTAAAAATACATTTAGGGAATTCAGAAGGAAAGGTTGCCTTTCATCTTTACCATAGTATCTGTTATTTCGTTTTATTTTTCATAATTTTGAATATTTAGGATTTACTTCTGGTATTTTTTTTTTTATCTGAATGACTACCTTTAAACTATTCTAACCCAAGTCTCTTGGCAATGGATTCCTGTTTTTTTCCTTCATTTGAAATATCTTTATTTTGCCTTAATTCCTAAAGGATATTTTTACTGGATATAGAATCTAAAAAAATTTTCTGCTCCAAATGACTGCACTCGAATGATATGCATGTTGTTAGATTATAGGTTTCTGAGGATCTTATTTCTGTCTTTTCTTTAGTTTTTTAAAAGGGATTATCTTTTCTGTCATTCAATTCACTGGTACTTTTTTCTGTCATCTCTATTCTGCAATTAATGTCAGGGAATGTTTTGCTTTGTTTGTATGTTTCAGTTGTGTATTTTAGTTCTGAAATTTCCATTTTTTTATAGTTGGTTCCCCTGCTGAGAATTGTTATCTTTTGGTTTGTTTCAGTGTGTTTTCTGTTCATTTTTTTTTTTTTTACCTCATTACCAATATAGTTATCACTTCTGCTCTAATGTCTTTGAGAACATCAGCATCTGGGTCATCTCAGAGTTGACACACTTTTTTTTTTCTCTTGAGATTTGCCATAATTCCCTGGTTCCTATTTTAAGTGATTTTGGATTGTATGTTGGACATAATGCATATTTTGATGTGTGGATTTCTTACTGTATTATATTTATCTGGAAAATGCTCTTGTTTGGTGTTAGCTCCCTTTATCAAAATAAATTGTAAATGGTTTAGTTCTCATTTCTGTTTTCTGACCCATTTTACTGCTGTTTGAGTTTCATTTGTACTGTATATTTTAGGAGTTAATCTAAAATATTTTAAGCCTGCATATAATTACTTAAGTCTTTGCATACTGCTTTTGTTTTTTTCCCAAACATTGTATTCAGGAGTTAATTCTTAAACTTGTGCCAGTGATTCAGATTTTAGTTCAGGTGTCTCAAGTTTTGCTGTATTGGTTTGGGTCTAGCCTGATCTATATATAGTTCAAGGGTTAGATTTGAGACATCTTAGAATACTTAGAATTAGAGGT
The DNA here is from genome assembly GCF_024139225.1 of Suncus etruscus. Taxonomy (NCBI): domain Eukaryota; kingdom Metazoa; phylum Chordata; class Mammalia; order Eulipotyphla; family Soricidae; genus Suncus; species Suncus etruscus. The sequence goes on from NC_064856.1 coordinate 71,049,032, forward strand.
TCCCTTCTCTAGAACTCTCCTCATATAAATATATATATATATATTTTTTTTTGGGGGGGGGGGGGTCACACCCAGCAGCACTCAGGAGTTACTCCTGTTCTACGCTCAGAAATCACTCCTGGCAGGCTCAGGGGACCATATGGGATTCTGGGATTCAAACCACCGTCCTTCTGCATGCAAGGCAAATGCTCCACTTCCATGCTATCTCTCTGGCCCCTCCCCTCAGTATTTGTCACGCACACTCCTTTGTATTTTTGTATAGTAGGGGGAGAGTGTTATTTTTTATTTGTTTTAGGTGTATACCTGTCAGTGTTCAGAAATTACTTCTGGCTCAGGAATCACTCCTAGGGGGACCAAATAAGGGGATAAAGTACGGGTAGACTGTATGCTAGGCAAACACACTACCAGCTCTGCTGTTTATTTATTTATTTATTTATTTACTTGTTTATTTACTATAAGTGTATTTAGTCAGGAATTTAATGAAGTATATTGACTATGTCATAAGACTAGTTGAATTTTAGAGACTGAAGATGAAAAAATATAACTAAATTTTATATTTAGAACCTGCTTAGGTAATAAACTTGTTCTGAATAATGAGCATAAAGTTACAGGGATATGTTCCTTTTTTAATTTTATAGGGTGTGGTATTAGAATTGTGTATAATGTATGTATTTACTCACACATATGTTAGGCTAAGCAATATTCAGGGCACTAAAATGTTGATGAATGAGGAGGCATACACAAGTTGAAGAAATGTTGTTATTTTTGGAGATACACCCAGTTAGTAGTCTGTAAAAGGTAATTGGAAATGAACTAACCAAGTTATATATTTAGAAAAATCCTGATTAACTACATGGTTTTCTTTGATAACTATAGCTGAGTACTGTATTATATTCTGTTGGACATAATTACAGTGCTCTAGTTTTATCTTGGTATTAACAGTATGGTGAATCTGAATTATATATTGAACTGGGTTTGGATCTAATCCATGTTAATCTTGCAGATTAATAAAATTTTGCTTTCTCAATAAAATTAATTTAGTATGAATATAATAATAAAAATCTAATTAGTTTTATAGTGATTTTTTTGGCCACACCCAGTAGTGCTCAGGAGTTCCTTGAGCACCACTAGGAGTGACCCTGAGCTGGTGTGGTCTCCAAACTAGAGACAAACTAAAAATGCTGCCCTACCCATGATTGTGGTTGTGTCATTTTCTGTTTTGTGCAGTTCTCTGGTTACTTGATTAGAGGTAGAGGGTTGAAGATAGCCTCACTCATACAGTAGCTTCTCTGTGAGAGTTTCGATTAGTCAGATTTAATCTTAGCCATCTCACTTTCTGTGTAGTGTCCTCTTTTAATTACCTATTATGATTATTCCTTTAATAGAACAGATTGATTAATTTGATTAGCCTTACCCATGTTAGCAGGGTGTTTGTGTGGAGAACAACCAAATAACATTACTTTTACCTCTGACAGTTTTCCCAGGAAAATAGCATGACCTGTAATTTTGCAAAGTGTATGATATTTGAAAAGATTTTTTAATTTGCCATGTTTAAAAAAACTGAATAATTAGTTGATTTTTCCACATAATTAATAGTTATTTACTTTTTTTAAATAAACAGGCACTTGCGGGCTACTTCGATATATATTTTGAGAAGAATTGCCATAACAGGGTAAGTTACCTAAAGTTGTCTACCAAAAATTAATTGTATGAAATACACTGTAGTTTATTTTAGTGCCCCAAAGGTGTTTGAGCATGAGCATTTTGTTGTTGTAAGCAACTGGAGCTTTTATTTGATGTATTAGATTAATGTACCATGATATTAAAAATCTTGTAGTTCATCAGATACTTTTGAACTCTACCAATACAGGTTGTGTTCTCCACGGGCCCCCAGAGTACCAAAACACACTGGAAACAAACAATATTTCTATTGGAAAAGCCATTTTCAGTAAAAGCAGGTGAGAAAAGAATGACAAAGGGGGTGGAGATATTCTGAAGTGAGCAATATTCATTCATTCTATAATTTTTAATGTGCCTGTTAAATTTGAAGCAATGTAAACATGTGTTTTTAAGATGTAAAGATGTTTCCAGAGTTTATCATTTACCGTATTTTCTGGCGTATAAGACGGCCCCTAATTTTGCAGTTAAAACATAGGTTTAGGCCTATATTTGCTGTATCAGACAGAACGTTCCTGTCTGCAACTGTATGTACCACAGTGAGCCAACAACCTTTGCAACAAGCAAAGGTTCAAAAGTTATATATACTGTCATAGACTTCCTCTCTGACTCTGGCCAATCTGAGCAGGCTTTTTACAGTGTAGATTCAGGTCCAGAACATTGTCTAATTTGCATGCATCAAAAGCCTGCTTGGATTGGCTGAGTTAGAGAGGCGGTCCGAGCAGCCTTGCAGTGATTGGTGCAGGATCGAGTTGGAAAATTCGTTTTGTGGCAATATTCAGACAATTTTTGTTTAGTGGCATATTGAAACATTTTTTGGGATATACTGGGCGTATAAGAGAACCCCCGATTTTCGGTTGACTTTTTTTTTGTTTCCAAAGTCGTCTTATACGCCGGAAAATACGGTACATAAGTTTTAAATAGCATGTCATTCATTAAATAACTAAAATGGTTTTTTCTTTCTCTCTTTTTATTGGAGAGTGTGTATGCAGTGGTTTTGTTTTTAAATTTGGGCCATACCTGACATCACCCAGTGCTCACTCCTGTTGGACTAACAGAACCATGATGGGGATATAAGCTGTTTTTTTTGAAAACTGAAGAAACTATAGCAGGATGTTAAGATTTGACAAAGTGAAGGTTCCCATATATGTTTGAAGTATTGTTACTATATATATATATATGTATATATATATGTTTAAAACATTTCATAAAGTTCTCATATAGTTTTTAATTAAGATGATGCATTAATTGACTATAGTAGAAGCAAATAAACACGAGTAAATTAGCACTTTTTAGTATTTTTTTATTTTGAAGTAACAAAGGCTAAGAAATTACATACTATGAAAATATTGGGACCAGAGAGATAGCACAGCAGTAAGGCACTTGCCTTGCATTCAGGACGGTGGTTTGAATCCTGGCATCTGATATGGTCCCCCCGAGCCTGCTGGGGCGATTTCTGAGCATAGAGCCACGAGTAACCCCTGAGTGCTGCCGGATGTGACCCCCCAAAAAAAGAAAAAGAAAAAAAGAAAATATATTAAAAGGCATTATTTTCTCTTTCTCAGAAAACGCCAACGTGGCAAAAGTAAAGTGAGACCAGCCTGAATGATTCATTTTTATCCCCATTCTTTCTTGTTTTTTTTTATATAGCTCTGGTATTTAAGATGTTTGTAAACCTAAGAAATTGTTGATATTTTTTCTTTCCTGTTACATTTCTGTTTCTTAATGCTAAAAATTTAGAGAAAGTACTAATTCATTTCTGATTTACTCATATATTCAAGGTATCATTAGATGATACGGGTGAGAGCACAAGATGAACATAGATGAGAATCACATAAATAGTGACAGTGATATGAGAGTAGAAGGTCTGTCCTTGGACAGGGGAACCACAGAAAGGAAACAAGGTTGAATAAGCCACAGTCAAAGGTCAAGAAAAACTCCCTCACATAAGTATAGGACTTGAAGTTCCAGAAAATATATTTAGAAAAATAATAATGTGGGGCCGGAGAGATAGCATGGAGGTAGGGCATTTGCCTTGCATGCAGAAGGACAGTGTTTTGAATCCCGGCATCCCATATGGTCCCCCGAGCCTGCCAGGAGTGATTTCTGAGCGTAGAGCCAGGAGTAACCCCTGAGTGCTGCCAGGTGTGACCCAAAAATATAAAAAAAAAAAAAAAAAAAAGAAGGAAAGGGAAGGGAAGGGAAGGAAAAAGGAAAGGGAAGGAAAGGAAAAAGGAAAGGGAAGAAAAGGAAAAAGAAAAGGAAAGGAGAGGAGAGGAGAGGAGGGGAGGGAGGGAGGGAGGGAGGGAGGGAGGAAGGAAGGAAGGAAGGAAGGAAGGAAGGAAGGAAGGAAGGAAGGAAGGAAGGAAGGAAGGAAGGAAGGAAGGAAGGAAGGAAGGTAATGCTCAGATTATTTTTACAATAGATTAAAATAGTGAGGAGTAGATGGGAGTATTCAGTGATTTGCACTGGCAGTATTCAGCACTTTTTTTTAATAATACTTTATTCTTCAAAATTACAAACATGTTTGCAGTTGAGACTCAGTCATAAAAAGAACAGCCCCCTTTACCTATGCAACATTTCCAGCCCCAATGCACCCCTCTTTTTCCTGCCTCACCCTCTTCCTGTATTTGAAACAGGTTTTGTACTTCTCTCACTCATGACCATTGTTATGATAGGTTTTAGTATAGTTATTTCTCTAAACTGCACTCACCACCCTTTGTGGTGAGCTTCATATCATGAGCTGGTCCTTCTAGTCCTCAACTCTATCGTCTTTGGGCATTATTATAATAATGTATTTTATTTTTCTTAAAACCCATAGATGACTGAGACTATTCAGTGTCTATCTCTCTCCTTCTGACTTATTTCACTCAGCATAACAGTTTCCATGTCCATCCTTGTATAGGACAATTTCATGACTTCATCTTTTCTGAAGGCTGTATTCCATTGTGTAGATGTACCACAGTTTCTTTAGCCACTCATCTGTTGTCAGGCTTCTGGGCTGTTTCCAGATTCTGGCTATTATAAATAGCGCTACAATGAATATAGGTGTGCAGAGGCATTTTTGTGTTGTGTTTTTGTGTTCCTAGGGTATATTTTAGGATGGTATAGCTGGATCATATGGGAGCTCAATTTCCATATTGTTTTCCATAAAGGCTGGACTAGACGGCATTTCCACCAACAGTGAATGAGATCTTCTTTCTCTCCACATCCCTGCCAACACTGTTGGTTCTTGTTTTTTGTGATGTGTGCCAGTATCTGTGATGTGACATGGTACCTCATTGTTTTGATTTTCATCTCCCTGATGATCAGTGATGTGGAATGTTTTTATGTACCTTTTGGCCATTTGTATTTCTTCTTCGAAAAAAATTGCCTGCTAGTTTCTTCTGCCCATTTTATGATGGGATTACATTTTCTTTTCTTTTTTTGTTTTTGTTTTTGTTTTTGGGTCACACTCAGCACGCTCAGGGGTTACTCCTGGCTCTATGCTCTGAAATTGCCCCTGGCAGGCACAGGGGACCTTATGGGATACCAGGATTCGAACCACTGTCCTTCTGCATGGAAGGCAAACGCCTTACCTCCATGCTATCTCGCTGGCCCCAGATTTTATTTTCTTGTTAGGTTCTGTCAGTACCTAGTTTATCTTAGATATTAGCCCCTTATCTGTTGGGTATTAGGTGAACAATTTCTGTGGGTTGCCTTTGTGTCTTAGTCACTATTATAAGTATCAGCACTTATTTTTAACTCTGTGTTTAGTTAACACCCTGATAGTTCTCTGAGGACCATATACAGTGCCAGGGATTGAACCTGGGTCAACCATTTGCAAGGAAAGCACCTTAACCCCTATGCTTCCTTAACTCACAGTTTTTAGAGAAACTTGAAATTTCTGAAGTGAATGACAAGAATATATCTATATTCTTCACATGAATTAGGAAAGGGAAACATGGAGGCCGGAGCAATAGCACAGTGGCTGACCCAGGGTAGACCTGGGTTCAATCCCAGGCCTATATGGTCCCCTGAGCCAGGAACAATTTCTGAGCTCATAGCCAGGATTAAACACAGAGCATCACTGGGTGTAGCCCAAAACAAAACAAAACAAAACAAAAAGGCGGGGGAAGGAAACAGGACAGAATAACTTGAAAATCTTCATCAGAGATATGTACCAATATACTTGAGTATAAACTGACCCAAGATAAGCTGACCCCTCTAATTTTACCCTAAAAACTTGGAAAATTTAGTGACTTGAGTATAAACTGAGGTGGGAAATGCAGCAGCCACTGGTAAATTTCAAAAATAAAAATATATACCCAAAATAATTACAGTAATTGAGGAATCAGTAGGTTAAATGCTTTTCAATATTTATTGCAAAAGAAAAACTGTAAACTAGCAACAATAACTTTAAAACTTTAAAATAAAGAAAACCGTAACTTAACAGCTAATCAAGCTAAATCACAAAGGTTAAAATCCTTCAAAACTGGATTCCTCCTCCTCCTCATCAGTTTGTCCAAACAGAGCTTCTGCTGTATCTGATGTGAGGGTATTAGCATACACATTGCCACCATCACTGAGTTCGCAGATTTCATCATCAATGCTGTTGATCTCATACAAAGCGCAGAATATTGTGGGTTAAATAGTTCAGTGGCATACAGTTCAGTTCAGCTGCCTGCCCATCTCTTCAGCTCAGCCCGACTTGTGGACTGAGCTGAAGTACTGCCCCCTCCAGCAGACGGCTAAAGACGACTGGAGACTATGTGCATTTGATAACCTGTATGACCTGAGTATAAGCTGAGTTCAGGTTTTTTTTAGTACAGATATTGTGCTGGAAAAACTTGGCTTATACTTGAGTATATACGGTAAGCTGAATATAATCAAATGACATTTTCAGAGTGTTAAACTGTCACCCTAGATTCTATAACTAGAATAAATTTGTTTCAATATGAAGACTAAATTAAAACATACACAAAAAAATTTTTCTGAAATAATTTTTCACCAGCAGACCAATCGTGTTTAACAAGTTTTAAACAAGTACTTTTAGTAGATAAGTTTTACCAGGTGTATACTTGAGTCTAAACAATGGACTATAAATGTCTGATATAGTTGTATATGCAATTGCTTAGGAAAGTATTTGGGGGAAGGTGATTACACTCAATTTTGTTCAGGGTTTACTCCTGATTCTCCCATCAAGAATCACTCCTTAAAGGGTAAAGACGACCCTGTTGAATATCAGAGATCAAAACTGGTCAACTGCATGCAAATTAAGTGCTCTGCTCATTGTACTAGTCCTCAAAAGTCTTTACTTTTTAATTTTCTTTAATGATAAATTGATGAAACCAAATAATGATGTAGGCTTCAAAGCCTCTGAAGAAAAAAAATGAGTATTAATAACAAAGAAATTAAGGAGAAAGTTGAAGTTATTGTGAAATTCTTATACTGTACATGAAACTAGTTTATATTTAACTATGGTAAACAGATTATGTACTTTGTAACTCCCCACGCAGCAGCTAATATTTTTTTTTGGTTTGGAGCCATAGCCATGGGTGGTGCTCAGGGCTTACACCTGGCCATGTGCTAGATAGAGTTCAGGGGGAACAGTAGGTTGCTGAGGATTGAACCCAGATCAACTGCATGCAAGGCAAGTGCACTATCTGCTGTGTATCCTTCAAGGAAAAGTCTTTGTGAATAGAAAATTTCTCATACTAAGAATTCTTCATTTAACTAAAAGTAAACTGGTATATAATGAGTTAGAGAAAACTTGCTTTAAAACTTAAATTTAGAGAAGTGTTTTTTTTTTCTCTTCAAAATAAGTGCAAGAATGGACTTGTAGCTCAATGGTAGAGCACTTGTCTTGCATGTGTGAGGCCCTGAGTCATCAATAAAAATAAAAACGAATGTGTGTGATCATGTTGTACAGACTTATACTACTTTAAAACTTAATTTTTCATGTGATTTGACTTTGTAAATAGGATTCCTCTTTATATCTACTAAATTAGTATATAAGAATCCATTTTCTTTTTTTAAAAAAATATCTTTATTAAACACTGTGATTATAAACATAACTGTAGTTGGGTTTCAATCATAAAAAGAACACCTCCTTTCACAAGTGCAACCTTCCCATCACCAGTGCCCCCATCTCCTCTCTCCTCAACCCGCTTCCTGTATTCCAGACAGGCTTTCTACATTCCTCACTCACTGACATTGTTGATAGTTCTCAATGTAATCTGGTTTTAACTCATTTTTAACACCTAATTTTAATATGATAAAAATTTATTTTTCCATCCCAGGGAAATACAATTATATTTCTGTAGAAAATATAGAAATTCTGTAGAAATACAATTCTTCTCTAGAAGAAATTATTTTTTAAAAAGTTATCAGAACAGAACTGTAATGAAATCAGTTCTGATTAAACTGCAGCACTGACTGCTTTGTGATATACCAATAACTGTCTTCTAATGATAAAAATCAAGGTGATGGAGCTCAGCTCCACAGAGTGTGTCTTTTGCAGCTTACACCAACAACATACATGCTTCACAACATTCGTCATTTTGTATCTGTGTGACACTGATTAATTACTCTGATCTATTCTGATATTATAGCCATTGTCTTTCCACTTGAGTCAGGCTAGAACAACTGGAGGGAGTTTGGCAGTGTGAATTATGTATTTAGTACTGTGACCCTCTTGCCATTTAGTTAAATGAATGCTATTTGTGTCATCTTTAAAATTAATATTATTATTTAGTTGTATTTGAAGACATAAAAATTACAGTGCCCTTTTCTTTTTAATTGTTTTAATTATTATTTAATTATCCAGATACTTTGTTTCATATTGATGCTTTAATTTCTTCAATTATGAAAATTTAACAAAAGCATCCTTACTAGTTTTCCTTGACTTGAACTGTATTTGCAAATTGAGGAATGAATAGAACACTATTGGTTTTGTATTTGAACCTAAGATGAAGCTGATCATCTATTTTAAATGAATCAAGGACTATTTATTTCCATTTAACTCTAACACTAAAGATTGAATTGAGGATTTACATATAAATCACTTAATTTTTTAATATTTTTAAAGTAATTTAAAGAGCAGCAATCATTAAGGACAAAGCAATCAAAACTATTTGCAGCAATCTCTTTCACATCCAAAAGAAAATTATTAAGGTAAATAGCGCAAATTTTTTTTTTTAAGTAACATGGTTAGATATTTGAAATAATACCCATCACCACTGTTACTGCAATGCCAATTAATCAGGCCCTGGTTCTTTATTGTTGTTATGATTTTTTTTCTTTTTTTGTTATTTGGTTCATAATTATAAGGAAGTTAAGAAAACAAATGTAAAACTGGAATATACATTGATGCCTTTTGTTAAGATATTCTGCTTGTGATAATCTAACCTAAAAATTACATTAAAAATTCCCTTAAAGGGGGCCGGAGCAGTGGCGCAGCAGTAGGGCATTTGGCTTGCACGCGGCTTACCCAGGACGGACCACAGTTCAATCCCCCGGCGTCCCATATGGTCCCCTAAGCCAGGAGTGATTTCTGAGTGCATAGCCAGGAGTAAACCCTGAGCGTTACCTGGTGTGGCCCCCAAAAAACCAAAACCAAAAACAAATTCATTTAAAACCATTTTGGAGGGGCCAGACAGATAGTATAGTTGATGGATCAGTTTGCCTTACAAACAGCGGACCCAGTTTCATTCCCCAGCACCACCTATAGCCCCTGAGCACCAGCTGTATGGGGCCCCAAAACCAAAGTGAAAATAACATTGTTCTGATTTGATTTCTTTCTTTAATTATCTTATTTTACAGATTAAAATTTTTTGTTATAGACCAAATTATTTCCTTTTGGTTTCTAACATTAATCTTCAATACAGAAAAATTCAATATTTTGTTAATTAAATTGCTTAACTTATGCAATAAATCTTTTCTTTTTTTTATGAAAGTACATTGATTTAGTTATTCATTGTGAAGAATCATTCTTGGTTTCATTGATTCTTTGTATTTCTTTCTTGGTTTTATACTATTGATTTCTCCTAATTTTTTTGTTATTTCTTTTCTTCTACTAGTCTTTAGATTCATTTGTTGTCAGTTCATCCAACACTTAGGGTGTGCATTTAGGTTTGTGATTTTATCTTTATCTTCTTTTCTTTCGTAGGCCTATGAGTTTCCCCCTAAGTACTGCTTTTGCAGTCCCATTGAGTCATGTACTTAATCTTTATATTAAATTTCTCACAAAGTAAATAATTTACTGTGAAATTCAGTATCTAGTTCTTTGCTTAAAGCTCTAGTTCTTTAATGGAAATGCCAAATTATGTAACTTTTGGAACCTTGTTTTTTTACTATAAAGTGAAGAAAGTACATAGCCTCAAGAATGATAATATTAGGGGCTGGAGTGATAGCACAGCAGGTAGGGCATTTGCTTTGTACACAACCAACCTAGGTCTGATAGCTGGTATCGCATATGTTCCTTCGATCCTACCAGGAGTGAAATCACCCCTGAGTGCTACTAAGTGTGGCTCCAAAATAAACAAAAAATGTGATATTTTATAATTATTAAGTGACATAGATCATGTAAGGAGCTAAATTTATATTACTATTGTGAGTTAATATTAGAAGTTTTTATTATGTGATTAACCTGAACTTTCTATGTGCCTATTTATGTTGGTGGTAATTTGTATCAGACTATTGGTAAGCACCAAATCTGAAATAGTTTTGCTGATTATTTAAATTATTGTTTTAGGTATTGTGCTTTTATAAAATGGTTATTGATAGGATTGCATACTTAAAATATTCCAGCAGCATCACACCCTCCACCAAAGTGTCCTCATTTTATCACTATTCTCCTACTGTTTGTGTGTGTGGGGCAAACAGGTACCCCAACTCCATGGTAAGCATCCTACTCAAGACCAGTTCTCAGTTTATGCTGAATATTTGTTTCCCTACTATTTATATTCTACATATAAGAAATCATTCTGTGCCTGCCCCTGTTTTGACAAATTTCACTCAGTTTAATACTTTCCCAATCTATCAACATACACAGCAGCAAATTATTTTTTATAGATGTACATACTATTGTTTCCTTTTTTGTTTTGCTGTTTTGTTTTGAGTACCACCTGACTATGGACAGGGCTTATTTCTGACTCTTAAGTTCAGGGATCACTCTTGGCAGGGCTAAAACCTGCTGGGCTTTGTATGCTGCAAATTTACCATAATTTATCTTGTCACATGTCCTTGGGCACTTGGATTGTTTCCAGGTTTTGGCTTTTATGAATAGTGCTGCTATGAAAATCAGAATGCAGGGAGAGGTAGGGAGAAAGCCTCATGACCCCTATAGAGTCCACCTGGACCAGCGCCCAGGGAAGGCCTGGAGTCCAGGGGAGAAAGAGGGGGATGGCTGGGGGCCTGCCAAGCCTCCCAGCACTCCCCAGGCTAGAGAGAAGACCTCCGGCATGGGGCCTCCACAAACCTCATACCTGGCAAGAGCTGGCCTCTAGAATCAAAGGGGAAACCGGAAGCCAGATATCTGCCCACCCTTCTCCCCGTGCACCTCCCCCCTGGAGTATGGAGGGAGGGGGGAAGCCTGAGGACCCCTAAGAGTCCACCTGAACCCACTTCTGGCCATCAGAGCTGGCACCCAGGGAAGGCCTGGAGTCCAGGGGAGAAAGAGGGGAATGGCTGGGGGCCTGACAATCCTCCCAGCACTCCCCAGGCTAGGGAGAAGGCCTCCAGCATGGGGCTTCCCCGAACCCCATAGCTGGCAAGAGCTGGCCTCCAGAATCAAAGGGGAAACCTGAAGCCAGATATCTGCCCACCCTCCTCCTCATGCACCTCCCCCCTGGAGTACAGAATGTGCTTTGGGAGGAGGGAGGGCCCTTGCAGCACTGGTTTATGTTGGGACAGTCATTGGAAATTTTTTCTCCTTGGTCTCCATCTCAAAAACCACATGGGGGTTAGTGCCCCCACGTGTACAACATATATTGATAATATTATATGCATATAGTTTATATATGTATAATATCCATCTTGTATTGTGACCTTATACTGCTCTACAAAGCTCATTTCTAATCTTTTACTCCCTCAGTCCCAACCATTATTTCCCCCCATTTACCCATGTAGGTGCAGCTTATGACATGAAGCTCACCACATAGTGATGAGTGCAGTTAGAGAAACAACTACACTGAAAACTATCATAACAATGTGAATGAATGAGGGAAATAGAAAGCCTGTTTTGAGTACAGGTGTGGGTAGGGTGGGGAGGAGGGAGATCTGGGCAATTGGTGGTGGAAATCTTGCACTGGTGAAGGGGGGTGTTCTTTACATGACTGTAATCATACAACCACAATCATATTTGTAATCACGGTGTTTTAAATAAAGATAAATTAAAAAAAGAGAAAATCAGAATGCATGTGTCTTCTGAGTAGAGGTTTTTGAGCTCTTAGGGTAGATGCCTAGAAGTAGAATATTGCTGGATCTTATGGTCATATTTTTTTCCCAAAAGGCTGCACTACTCATCACTCTCACCAGCAGTGAACAAGGTTTTCTTTTTTTCCCACACCCATGTCAACACTGATTGGTTTTCTTCTTCATGCTATGTTCCAGTATCACTTGTATGAGATGATATCTGATTCTGTTTTGATTTGTGTTTTCTTGTTGATAGTGATACATAGTATTTATTTATACATCTTTTGGCCATCTTTGTGTCTTCTTTGAGCAAGTTTGTTCATCTTCTCTCCCCAATTCTCCCCTTGCTCCCCCTTTGTAAAATATTTGTTTGGTTGCTTATTTTCTTGTAAAGTTCTATCAATTCTTTGTATATCTTAGATATCAACCCTTTTTCAGATGAGTGGTAGTCAAATACTTTGCTCCCTGTCTGTAAGATGTCTTTTTATTCTGATCACCATTTCCTTGAAGATTCAGAAGCTTCTTGGTTTGAAACAATCTCGTTTTTTATCTTCACTTTTATTTGTTTAGGGCACTGAGGCATTGGAAATACCTCCAGCTTTAGGGTCATGAAGTGTTCTATCTATGCTTTCTTCAGTTTAATTTATTGTTTGATTTTCTTTTATAGAGTAGTGGTTTTAAATCTTATTCCTGTGAAACAGGAACAGTTTGATAGAGAGGACAAGGTCAGATTAAAAAAAGAAGCCAAATATGCATGTTTACCTGCATACTAGTTTATAAAATTATTGTTGGATTTTGCAGAATGTAATGCAATTGGACCAGATTGTTTCTACCCTACTTTATTTTTTTATATATATATTTTATTTAAACACCTTGATTACATACATGATTGTGTTTGGGTTTCAGTCATGTAAAGAATACCACCCATCACCACTGCAACATTCCCATCACCAATGTCCCAAATCTCCCTCATCCCCACCCAACCCCCGCCTGTACTCTAGACAGGCTTTCTATTTCCCTCATACATTCTCATTATTAGGATAGTTCAAAATGTAGTTATTTCTCTAACTAAACTCATTCCTGTTTGTGATGAGCTTCATGAGGTGAGCTGTAACTTCCAGCCCTTCTCTCTTTTGTGCTGAAAATTATTATTGCAAGAATGTCTTTCATTTTTCTTAAAACCCATATATGAATGAGACCATTATGTGTTTTTTTTTTCTCTCTCTCTGACTTATTTCACTCAGCATAATAGATTCCATGTACATCCATGTATAGGAAAATTTCATGACTTCATTTCTCCTGGCAGCTGCATAATATTCCATTGTGTATATGTACCACAGTTTCTTTAGCCATTCATCTGTTAAAGGGTATCTTGGTTATTTCCAGAGTCTTGCTGCGGTAAATAGTGCTGCAATGAATATAGGTGTAAGGAAGGGATTTTTGTCTTGTATTTTTGTGTTCCTAGGAGTGGTATAGCTGGATCATATGGGAGCTCAATTTCCAGTTTTTGGAGGAATCTCCATATTGCTTTCCATAAAGGTTGAACTAGATGGCATTCCCACCAGCAGTGGATAAGAGTTCTTTTCTCTCCACATCCCCGCCAACACTGCTTGTTCTCATTCTTTGTGATGTGTGCCAATCTCTGGTGTGAGGTGGTACCTCATAGTTGTTTTGATTTGCATCTCCCTGATGATTAGTGATGTGGAGCATTTTTTCATGTGTCTTTTGGCCATTTGTATTTCTTCTTTGTCAAAGTGCCTGTCCATTTCTTCTCCCCATTTTTTGATGGGATTAGATGTTTTTTTCTTGTAAAGTTCTGCAGTGCCTTGTATATTTTGTAGATTAGCTCCTTATCTGATGGGTATTGGGTGAATAGTTTCTCCCACTCAGTGGGGGGCTCTTGTAACCTGGGCGCTATTTTCTTTGAGGTGCGGAAGCTTCTCAGCTTAATATATTCCCATCTGTTAATCTCTGCTTTCACTTGCTTGGAGAGTGCGGTTTCCTCCTTGAAGATGCCTTTAATCTCAATGTCCTGGAGTGTTTTGCCTACATGTTGTTCTATATATCTTATGGTTTTGGGTCTGATATTGAGATCTTTAATCCATTTAGATTTTACCTTCGTACATGATGTTAACTGGGGGTCTAAGTTCAATTTTTTGCAAGTGGCTAGCCAGTTGTGCCAACACCACTTGTTGAAGAGACTTTGCTCCATTTAAGATTTCTTGCTCCTTTATCAAAAATTAGGTGATTGTATGTCTGGGGAACATTCTCTGAGTATTCAAGCCTATTTATTCCACTGATCTGAGGGCCTGTCTTTATTCCAATACCATGCTGTTTTGATTGCTTTGTAGTAAAATTTAAAGTTGGGGAAAGTAATTCCTCCCATATTCTTTTTCCCAATGATTGATTTAGCTATTCTAGGGTGTTTATTGTTCCAAATGAATTTCAACAGTGCCTGATCCACTTCTTTGAAGAATGTCATGGGTATCCTTAGAGGGATCGCATTAAATCTGTACAATGCTTTGGGGAGTATTGCCATTTTGATGATGTTAATCCTGCCAATCCATGAGTAGGGTATGTGTTTCCATTTCTGCGTGTCCTCTCTTATTTCTTGGAGCAGAGTTTTATAGTTTTCTTTGTATAGGTCCTTCACATTTTTAGTCAAGTTGATTCCAAGATATTTGAGTTTGTGGGGTTGTTTGTGGGGTTGTTTTTTTAATGTCCATTTCTTCCTTATTACTATTGGTGTATATAAAGGCCATTCATTTTTATGAGTTAATTTTGTAGCCTGCCACCTTGCTTTATGAGTCTTGCTTTTTTCTATTCTACTTTCTTTTTTTTTGTTTTGTTTTTGTTTTTGTTTTTTTGGGCCACACCCGGCGGTGTTCAGGGGTTACTCCTACTCCTGGCTGTATGCTCAGAAATAGCTCCTGGCAGGCACGGGGGACCATATGGGACATCGGGATTCGAACCAACCACCTTTGGTCCTGGATCGGCTGCTTGCAAGGCAAACACCGCTGTTCTATCTCTCCAGGCCCTACCCTACTTTCTTAATACCATATTCAACTATGTATTTTATAAGTTATATAGAATTTATCAGTATGAAATCTACCTACTCCAAAAATAAGTGTTTAGTTCTAAAATATTTCACTTGTTATATTCCACTGCTATATTTAAAAGTGTCCCAGTTTAGAGGTTTAGAATCCCTTAATTTGGGAGATATATATTCTTTTTTGTTCGTTTGTTTTTGGGCTACATATGGTGGTATTCAGGGCTAACTCCTGACTCTGCACAGGAATTACTCCAGGTTAGGTCTAGTGGCCATATGGGATACCAGGGATTGAACCTTGGTCAGCCTCTTGCAAGATAAATGCCCTACTGGCTGTACTAAATCACTCCAGCCCCAATATATAGACTGTTTGGATTGTGGTGAAAAATGTTTGGGCTACAGACTTATTAAAAGTGAAGTAAGTTATTGGTGCTAGAGAGATAATACTGTAGGTAGGGCACCTTACATGAATATAGCATATCCAAGTTTCGTCCTGGATTCCCATACAGTCCCCTGAACCTGCTAGGAGTGACCCCTGAGTACAAGAGTGTGTAGCCCCAAAACAAAATATTATTCAATATTTAGTTTTGTTTTGTGGAGAATGAGGAGGGTGTAGCGGAAGTTGGTCCTACCTGCCAGCACTTTGAGAGATAACTTCTAACTCTCTCCTCAGGGATTAACTCTCCTTTATGCTTATATATGTACCATACAGGTGCTGGGAAAGGAACCCAGTTCAGCCACATGCAAAGCTCTCTGGGCTTGGTTTTATACAGATGGTTCTTCTATGGAGTTTGACTTTGTCCATTGTATCATGTCATTAATGCTGTTTGTTTTACCCGTAGTAAAGCAAAGAATAGAGTGGTCATCAGTTATTAATTAGCAACTTTTTTTAAACGACACTACTAAAATATAAATATTTGAGATAGAGTTTTCATCAAGAGATCATGAAGATTTTCCATTTTAAAAAAGAGCTGAAGGGGCCAGATAGATAGCATCGACATAGGGCGTTTGCCTTGCATGCAGAAGGACGGTGGTTTGAATCCCAGCATCTCATATGGTCCCCCGAGCCTGCCAGGAGTAACCTCTGAGCGCTGTCGAGTGTGACCTAAAAATCAAATAAATAGAAAAGAGCTAAGAAAAAATTAAAATAAACTATATTTAAATAATATAGGATAAATTTGTAGTGGATGTTTTCTTCTGTTAAGAAATTTTATGGGGGGCCGGGTAGGTGGCGCTGGAGGTAAGGTGTCTGCCTTGCAAGCGCTAGCCAAGGAAGGACCGCGGTTCGATCCCCCGGCGTCCCATATGGTCCCCCCAAGCCAGGGGCGATTTCTGAGCACATAGCCAGGAGTAACCCCTGAGCGTCAAACGGGTGTGGCCCAAAAACCAAAAAAAAAAAGAAATTTTATGGGGTTTTTTTTAAGTTCACTATTTAATCTGTCAATTCTGTTTTTTGTTTGCAGTGTCATTGACTTAAAGGCCAGTGACCTTGTTATATGCCTCTAAAAATATATAAATTTACATTTTATTTTTATTTTTAATTTTAATTCACCAATGTAAATCACAAGTCTTTCACAGTTATATTTAAGGGACATAGAGTAAATTTACATTTTTCTAATTTTTTTTGAGGGTCCGAAGTACCATTCCCTGAAGCCTGGCTATGTTTTCTTTTTATAAAATGCTAGTCCATGTGCACTTAGTAGAGCTGATTAAGCATGACTGTAGTCTTTGATAATTTATTTTTTATTTTTGCCATTTCTCCTTTCTGAGTACCCCTACTCTTTTTTTTGGGGGGGGCACACCCGTTTGATGCTCAGGGGTTACTCCTGGCTAAGTGCTCAGAAATTGACCCTAGCTTGGGGGGACCATATGGGATGCTGGGGATCGAACCGCAGTCTTTCCTTGGCTAGCACTTGCAAGGCAGACACTTACCTCTAGCGCCACCTCACCGGCCCCATGTATCCCTAATCTTGACCTCCAAGACACTAGCTTCAACATATCTCCGACATAGAGCTACTGTGTAACAGTTAATGTAGCTATTTCACTTCACTCTTGACTCTATTATCTTTGAAGATAGAAACTGTTTTTGCTTTTATATATATATATATATATTTATATATATATATGTATGTATGTATGTATGTATATATTTTTTCCCCCAAGAACCACTTTAGATCTCATATTCAAGAGTTTAGGAAAACTGTTTCCCCCCCCCCAGCTCTGTATTACTACTGTAGTTTTCATTCCTTTCACAAGTGTCTGATATTGTAATGTATAAGTAAGGACTGCTTTGTTCCAAAACTCTAAAAATGAGTTTCTCGGTTTAATAAAACTTTTTAAAAAGCCAGTCTGTTGCAACAAAAAGAGAAGTACAGTAAAGTTTTCTGTCTGATTAAGAGTTTTTTAATTCTTGACAGTTTTTTTGTATTTTTGTTTTACCTTCTATAGGTGAAGCCGTGAAAGGGAAGATCACAGTCCACAAGAACAAGAAAGACCCACGTTCTCTTGTTGTGACCCTCACTTTGAAGAATTTGACTCATACTTATGGTCTGCAGTAAAAACAACAACAACATAAAAAGACACAAAAGCACAAGTTTTTAATGTGATGGTAATATTGCTAAGGGTGTTGTAGGGAGATTTGAGTATATGGATGATGGAGTCTTTGCTAATGAATTTCCTTAGGAAAATCATAGTGTAGAAAATATTAATAATTCAGCTGAAGAAGAACCAACTGATTCTAATACCCCACCTATATTAATCTTTGAAGTATGAAAACAAATCTAATTTCTGCATTGAGCTTAGTTACATTGAAAATAATTTTAGATGTTTTTTATTTTTAATAAGACTACAAATTTCAGACATTAGTAATTGTTTTGGTTAATAGTTTGTTAGATTAGTAAGCATATAAAAGGTATACATTTTATTGGATTTCTCTAAAAAGAAATAGATCATAATTTTATCATTTGCTAGAGTATCAATATAGTAAGTAAGCATTAGAGGCTAAAATACAGAAAAGAATTACAAGACTTCTCAAAAATATTTGAAAACAATCTCATTTAACTGCTATATCTTTAAATATCATTTTGCAAAATATTCTTTAACAATACTATTTTCTAATATTGCCCAGGAAACCTCATTTCAATACATTTGTCTTAAGGTTTTCAAGATTTGCATAATATCCTTGGCTACTAATAGATTACCTTTTTCAAACTAGATTATTTGCAAAATTAACATGTTTACTCTATAAAGTCACTCTAATTTACAGTGATTAGCTTGATAGAAAGATATTCGATAAAATGTATACAAAGTAACATCAGCATTATAAAATGGTATTTCAGCATATACCTACTTAAAATCAGAAGCATTTAAATTAATTCTTAAAAAACATAAAAATAAACTTAAGACAGAAATTTCTATGGCCAGAGGCGGCTCAAGGCTACAGAGTTTGCAGGTGTGAATCCTCAAGTTTAGTCCTGGTGCTCTCTCCTTGGACCATTTGCAATCCTAGCAACTCTACTCTCTGAATCCCACTGCCACAGGTAGTTTCTAGCAGAGCACCCCCAGCCATCATATGCGTGAGCATCACAATCTTATGTGTTTTGTTTCTTACCAAGCATTACAGCTAAACAGTGCAACACCACAACTGAGTCTGCAAGCCTTACAACCTGATGTGTGGCCTCCAGCAAACATTATAACCAAGTGTTCAAGTACCACAACCAAATATATGTGCAACTGTTGTATCATCACAGCTATAACAGTAGAGAGAAGGAGAATGAATTGGGTCCAGTGGGGGAAAACAGGATTTTAAGGAGAGGTATTATAAATCATGAGTTCAACATCAGGCCTTTTTTTTTTTTAATCACATAAATGGCAACATAGCATGATGTTGAGAAACAAAAGCCTAGAATCAGTCCTGGTTCTAGCTCTACTTTGCTATAATATTTTACTCATGTTCTATAACCTCTCTCCCTCCATGAATGTACCAGTCCTTGACTTGATGTCAAATGTTTATATTAAGGAAGGCATGGCACTTCCTTTTTTGTGTTTTTTTTGGGGGGGGGGCCATGAGGTTACTTCTGACTCTGTGCTCAGAAATCTCTCTTGGTTTGGGGAAACAGAGGGATGCCAGGGATTGAACCCGCGTCCACCCTGAGTCAGTCACGTGCAAAGCAAACACCCTATCACTGTGCTACCACTCTGGCCCCAGGTACTTTCAAATCATTCAGTAAATGCTAGGTGACCGTATCATCAGAATTTAGTAAAGGATCCTTTCAAGAAATATATTTTGCACTTACCTTAGATGAAGGTAAAGAAGTCATCCTCATCAATTAATAATTATAGCATGTTCTACCTGGAATAGTGTCATTTTATTAAACATTTTGTTACGATTTTGTTAAAGAAAAATCCTGGCCTACATTGAACAAATGAATATTATCTAAAAGAGTTACTTTCATTATTCCTGATTGTGCTTGAAGTCATAGTTTATGAAGAATCTATTGAAGAGGTTAAGTGAGGTTAATCTATTGAAGAGGTTAACTTGGTTAGTTAATTAAGTTAAGTAATACTGTACTACCCTGGCACAGGAATGTGTAAGACTTATTACACTAGGTTAATGTTTAAAGAGCCAAATGTGTTTTAGAAAAAATTTTAACTATACTTCTAATGGAAATTCACCCTTTAACTGATAATATTTCTGTTAGAAATGTAGCTCAAATGATAGAACACTGTGCATGATGAATTCTTGGGCTCAATTCAGGGCACTACAGAAAAATAACTATAAAACTAATAAATTTCAATATTTCTCTAAACCATAAGCAGTTCTCACTTTACTGGGCCTAAGCAATCAGCTTTGTTTTCACTGTAGATTTGAAATGAAGGTATTACAGGTAATGTGTGGTACTGATAATACAAATTGAAGTAATTTAAATTTTGTCTAGAATGACTTCACATGCAAATTTGATTGTTGAGGCTATTAAAATTAAGGAAACCTGTTCATATTTGTGAATTTATTTTTAAGCATCCCAAAACCAATTTTTTGTTTTTGTAAATCAAGACAAATATTCCATTCTACATTTTATCTCAAAATTTTTTTCTCTTCAAAGTTCTTACTTTTTATTGGATTTTTCACTCCACGACTCTTTTGAATTTCTGTTATAATTAGCTCAGTCATAGTTAATAGAGTCCTTTTCTTTACAATTAACTTTCCAAGACTGGAACATTCTCATTTGTGTACTTGAATGTTTTGTGAGAATTTAGTAGCCAAAATGCAAGCCCTCTAGCTAGAATTTCTGCTTTTAAACTGGTGGAGGTGGGGGATTCTTGGCAATAGTTAATACAAAATTTAAATGAATATATGGAACAAAGTTTATGGAAAAGGAATCTTGATAAAGGGATTTTCTATGTTTTAAGATTAGAATGTATTTCTTTATCCATATTGGTTTTCTGTTAGTTAAAAAGACCAATTTTCCTTGTATATACTAGTAGAGACTATTGAGTTTTCTCTTTTTTTTTTTTTTTTTTTGGTTTTGGGGCCACACCCAGTGGTGCTCAGGGATTACTTCTGGCTGTCTGTTCAGAAATAGCTCTTGGCAGGCACAGGGGACCGTTTGGGACACCGGGATTTGAACCAACCACCTTTGGTCCTGGATCTCTCCGGGCCCCGAGTTTTCTCTTTTAAGTAATCTACCTAGCAAGAAAAGATTTTTGTATGACATTCTGTCTTTAATATCATTTGTTATATAAAATTAACCATGTCAGTATTAAAAGCTACATTTTGCCCAAAATTATGTGAAGCTTCTGTCTATGTCTTGGAAATCTTTGCCAGTTCATTTAAATTAAATAATTAGCTGTTATTTCATAGTCATCTGTAATCTCATTTAAGACAAGTGTTTTCAAACTTCTTGATACTGTGGACAAACCTCCTCCACATAAAATTATAAATAAAATCTTAGGTGTCCCAAAGCACCAGCTACCTACCCATCAATTTAAAGGATGTGAAAGACTTACACAATGAAAACTATAAGTCAGTATTGAAAAAATAAAGGACACCAAGAAATGGAAAATTATTTTATGTTCAGTATTGGAAGAATTAACATTATTTTAATGACCATGACACCCAAAGAACTATACAGATTCAGTGCAATTTCTATCAATATTTCAGTGACATTCAAGATTTAGGACCGGGGCCGGAGAGATAGCATGGAGGTAAGGTGTTTGCCTTTCATGCAGAAGGTCATCGGTTCGAATCCCGGCGTCCCATATGGTCCCCTGTGCCTGCCAGGAGCAATTTCTGAGCATGGAGCCAGGAGTAACCCCTGAGCACTGCCGGGTGTGACCCAAAAACCACAAAAAAAAAAAAAAAAAAAAAAAAAAAAAAGATTTAGGACCAACTGGACTAAAATTTTTATGGAAATGAAACCCTCTCAAATAATCAATTTTGAGAAAAAGGATATACTCCCAACTTTAAACTATTCTGTAAAGATACAGTGATCATAACTCAGGTACTGGAATAAAAATAGGCTCTCAAATCAGTGGAACAGAATTGAGAGCCCAAAGATAGACCCTCATATATGGATGGCTAATCTATGACTAGGTGGGTTCATGAAGCAGAGCAAAGGAAAGTCTCAGTCAATGATGTTAGGAAAATAGGATGGCCACATGAGAAAAATAAAATGAAACAGGAGCTGTATCTTACACCATTCACAAAAGTTCAATTAAACATGAATTGAAGATCTCAAGATTAGACCAGAATCTATAAAATACATTGAAGACAACACTGGTAAAACTTTCAGACTATGGAATTTAGAGGTGTCTTTAATGGTTAAATCCAAAGAAAAAGAAGCAAAATTAAATGGTATCGCATCAAATTTTAAAAAGTTTCATATGGTAACAATCTCAGGTGAATATAGACACCTAATTGAATGGAAGAAAATATTTGTACATGCTATTATTGGGTAAAGAACTAATATTCACAAAACTTACAACGCAAAAAACAACAATGTCATCAAAAAATGGAGAGAGAAGATGACATGTTTTCAAAGAAGACATGAATAGCTAGTAGGCAAATGAAAAAGTGTTCATCACTTATCAGTATATGCAAATCAAATCTTACACCGGTAATAACTTCACTTATCAAAGATAGTAAATGACTTGTGTTGGGCCAGGAGAGATAGCACAGTGGTGTTTACCTTGCAAGCAGCCGATCCAGGATCTAAGGTGGTTGGTCCACCGTGCCTGCCAGGAGCTATTTCTGAGCAGACAGCCAGGAGTAACCCCTGAGCACTGCCGGGTGTGGCCCAAAGACCAAAAAAAAAAAAAAAAAAGACTTGTGTTGTCAGGGATGTGATGTTAAAGGAACCTTCAAACATTGTTGATGGTCTTATTTGGTTCATCCTTTAAGAAATGACAGTGTGAATGTAGAATTCCCTAAAAACTCCTATATGACTGCAAAACTACTTCCTGGCATCTAGCCTTCAAACACAAAACATTATTTTCAAAAGATATATGCACACCTATGTCCATGGCAGAACTTAGTGCAATAGCCAAGCTACAGAAATGACTATAAAAAGTCCAAAAACATGTAAGTGGATT
Organism: Suncus etruscus; assembly: GCF_024139225.1. Lineage (NCBI taxonomy): Eukaryota > Metazoa > Chordata > Mammalia > Eulipotyphla > Soricidae > Suncus > Suncus etruscus. The sequence continues at coordinate 71,071,743 of NC_064856.1, forward strand.
AAGGAGTTGTCTTTATATGCAATGGAATACTCTGCAGCTATAAAAAAGATGAAATGCCTTTAGTGGCAATATCTATAGAACTAGAGAGTTTCGTGTTAAGCAAAATAGGAGGAAAGACAAATGCTGGATCTGACATAAAGGGAATAGGCAGTATTGAACAAAGATAAACTCTAGACCTTGGATTACCAAACCAGATGACTCAAAAAAAGGCACACGCAGAAAGCACTGGGAGGGGGTAGTGATGAGGTGACAGTGGGACAGTGGTGGGGTGTTATAGGCACTTTGGTAGTTGAGCAGCAGCTTTGTATATCAAACTGTATACTTGAACACTTTACCATCTTAAAAATGTATAGCAGTCATTTTTATTTATGAGATATTTATGTTGTCATAACTTCAGAATATCAGGGTGATAACCAAATATTTCTGGATTTGATTTACAAATTATTTTGTATCCCTAATGTTTTTTGTTTTGGGGCCACACCTGGCAGTGCTCAGGGGTTACTCCTGGTTCTATACTCAAATCCTAATGGGCTCAGGGTATCATATGGGATGCTGGGGATCAAACCCTGACTGGCTGCATGCAAGGTAAATGCCCTAGCCATTGAACTGTGTTGCTCTGGCCCCCCTAATGTTTACTTTTAAATTGTCATAGTACTCTATTTAAAGTTTATTTAGCAAAAAAAAAAAAAAAAAAAAGGAAAGGGGCCGGAGAGATGGCATGGAGGTAAGGTGTTTGCCTTGCATGCAGAATGGTGGTGGTTCGAATCCTGGCATTCCAAATGGTCCCCCGAGCCTGCCAGAAGAGATTTCTGAGCGTAGAGCCAGGAGTAACCCCTGAGTGCTGCCTGGTGTGACCCCCCAAAAAAGAAAAAAAACGAAAAACAAGAACAAAATTAAGTTTATTTAGGATTATTTTCTTTTTTGTTTGTGTTTGTTTGGGGTCCAAACCTGGTGATGCTTGGGGAATGCTTCTGGCTCTTCACTCAGGTATTGTTCTTGGCAGTGCTCAGAATATTGGATGCCAGGTGTCCAACTCAAGTCAGCTACATGCCAGGCAAACACCCTATCCACTATACTATCAATCCAGTCTCTAGGAGGCTTTAACTGCTTTTGAAGGTATTCTAACATATATTCAGGTTATAGCCATATTACAATACAATATTTATGTTACTGGGATTTCTTTTGTTATTTTGAAGACACACTGATGGTACTCATTTGTTATCTACTCTGTGTTCAGAAGTTGCTCCTTAGTGCTTGGGGGACCATATGATACTAGGCCTCCTGCATGCAGAGTATGCCCTTAGCTTATTGAACCATCTCTCTAGCCTTAAAGTACAGTTTTTAAAAGTAGCAAAGTATGTCAAAAGATTTAGCATTGGGGGCCTGAGAGATAGCATGGAGGTAAGGTGTTTGCCTTTCATACAGAAGGATGGTGGTTCAAATCCTGGCATCCCACATGGTCCCCATGCCTGCCAGGGGCGATTTCTGAGCATAATGCCAGGAGTAACCCCTGAGCGCTGCTGGGTGTGACCCTGAAAATGCCCTTGGAAGCTTCCCCTAAAGGGAGAGAATTCCGGCCAGCAGTTTCTCTCAACCCAGGGAACAGCCAGAGGACATCTCCAAATTATTCGCAAATGGCCTGAATCACCCAGCACCTACAAACCTAATTAGGAGAGGTTAATAAGAAAGACTTAAGATGACAGTTGCCATTCAAGAGCGTTTATTCAGGAAAAAGCTGGGTCTTTTATCCCCTAGCAATTAGGGGAGGTCTCACGAAAAGCAGGAAGCATCACTTAGCCAATCACATTTGGCCAAGTACATACAAAATATCCAATGATAACATTTCTTCCTCACAAGGCAAATACGGCTAACTTGTTTTTCTGGGGTACAAGGCAGGAAGCTGGATTGCAACAGTGGGGGGAGGAACAGATCATAGGACTTCCTTATCTAAGCAGGACATCTGGTTTCAGTTACAGGAACTAGCTTCAAAAGGCAAATGTTATAAACAACTTTAAGGTCAAAGAGGGAGTGGAGAAACAGCAATACATTGTAAAGATGTTTTGTTCAGAAGTAGAAGAGGGTTCAAGTCCCCAGGGCAAATAACAAATGGAACATGCATTGAGCAAGTTCCTGTTGCAAGGGCCAAATTTAAACACACTGCTTTTCCTGTTAGCTCAGGGGCAAAAAACCGCAACTGCCAGCAAAGCAAGAAGATGGCTGGTGGGTGTAAGCTTCTTCACAGAAACGGTGGGTGTTTGGTTGCCCACATGACCCCAAGAACAAAAGAAAAATTTAGCATTGAACCTTAAAAGTACATTAGCATAAAAATCTTTTTGTGAGATGGATGTTAAAAAATGGACCAGTATCTTAAATACCAACTGAAGTGACTCAAAACTAATATTTTTAGTTTTTCTCCCATCTTTATGACATTAAGTCATTGGGAATTAAAATTGTCTTCTGAAGTCATATGCCATACAAACAAGAACTGAAAACTTGGTAAACTTAAGAGAAATCATAGCAACTCATGTAATCCTCTTGCCTGTCACAATATAAACTGCTCAGCAGGATCATCCAAGACATTCAAACTGCCCTAGTAAAAGATATCAGATTATTATAGCCTATTGTTTTGATAACAATATTTAAAGCCTGACAACTAGCTACCTAGTTCAGAACTCAGGAACTGGGATTGTGGTTCTACACTATTAACCATTGTTTTTTTTTTGTTTGTTTGTTTCCATAGGCATGGCTATTTAAAATGTGGCTTCTTGTACCACAAGGCCAATGTATTAGCCACTGAACTAACCTTATAAAAGGAGACATGCTCTTCTAATGTTCACACTTCAAGGCCAGTTCATAACAGATATTCCTAGTTCCTGATGGATACTACAGTGTTTCACTCTGGAGGATGGGAGGATCCACCATAAGATAAATCTAGGAAACTTTAACTATACCCCCCACATATGCCCAAACCAGCTTAAATGGAGAAGACTATCAGGTTCTCTTAACAAATCTTTGTGCAAAATTACAGGAAATGGATTCCTGGATCATTGTTTTTCTTTAAAAAAAAAAAAAACTCTAGACCCAAAATTTAGAAAAGCTACCCAAAGGGACCTCAACTCTGGACAAAATAGATGACGTCTGCTGTAGACTGCTGACCCAATTCACGGACCATCCTGTATGTTATAATATTGAGATTCAAGTACTCAAATTTTAAAAAATCTATTGAGACCATTGTGAATTACAAGTCCTTCATAGTTGGATTTTAGGCATTCAGTAACTGAATTAGGGCCATTTGCACCACCAGTGTGAGTTGCCAACAAATATCCAATACCTCCATCCTTAGGCCCCTGGCCTTCCAGTATGACAGGTTCATTTTAAGTTTAGATTGTTAAAGTTTGAGTCTCTTGATTTTATTGTTATTTACTTTGGCTTGGTTTTTCTGACTTTTTTTTTCCAGTGCACCTGAGACCACTTGGCCACTGGACCCCTTCCTCTTTATTTTCTTTCTTTCCTTTTCTTAATTTGAGAAAGCCATATATGAGGCAAAACAAAGTAATTCATGTCCCAAGGTTCTATGAAAAAGGCAGGAGACTCTATCTAGAAGATACAAATAATTTTTTAAAGGGGGTGTCAAGTTTGTTTTTGTTTTTTGTTTTGCTTTTGCACAGGTGCAACAAAAATTGGGGACATTAAAAAGCAAACAACCAGGGGCCGGAGAGATAGCATGGAGGGTAAGGCATTTGCCTTTCATGCAGAAGGTCATCGGTTCGAATCCCGGTGTCCCATATGGTCCCCCGAGCCTGCCAGGAGCGATTTCTGAGCATGAAGCCAGGAGTAACCCCTGGGCGCTGCCGGGTGTGACCCAAAAACCAAAAAAAAAAAAAAAAAAAACAAACAACCGCCGGAGAGATAGCATGGAGGTAAGGCAAGGCGTTTGCCTTTCATGCAGGAAGTCATCGGTTTGAATCCCGGCGTCCCATATGGTCTCCCATGCCTGCCAGGAGCAATTTCTGAGCCTGGAGCCAGGAAAAACTCCAGAGCACTGCCGCGTGTGACCCAAAATAAAACCACAAAAAAAAAAACAACCTTGGCCTTGAAAAACAGGGTGTCTCTACCCATGAAAGATCCAATCATAGACTGACTACAGGCTCTGGGCATACTAATTGCTTGAGGTCTTTATGTCCCCAGGAAAAGTTCTACTCAGTAGGAGTTGTCACAGTCAGGCTTCTGTAATTAGAGATCTGTTTTTGCACAGATTCTATGTCTAAGCCAGGGCGTCATGGAGTGTCTTCTGATTTCATCTCACCTTTAGGTGGTGAGGCAGGGAAACCTGCCTTGAAAACAAGTGTTGCTGTTTCCTGGTCGTCATGGTGTCATGAACCTACCCTGGGCAAATTGGTGCTTGGGTGGCATTAGGTCCTCCCCTAGTGGATGGAAGTTTGACTCCTGATGCTGGTGCAGAAAACTGTTGGACAATTGATGTCCAATCAGCTGAGGCCTAATTGAGTCACTATGTCAAATATTCAAGGTGAAATGGGCCCATGCATCAAGTATTCAGATTTTTTTGTTGATTAGCTGTCTAATGGCACTTGTCTTACTAAGCTAAGTTAGAATCTTGTGATAAATCTTTGTATGCTTAATCACCCTCCTGTTTTAATAATTTATAGGGATTATAAGAATATAATTTAGGTAATCACTATTAGATTTTCAATAGCATTTTAAAAATTCTGAGCCCTCCAAATAGTAAAATACCTTTACAGTGATGCCCATTATTTTTTCTTTATCTTCTGGTCTGTTACTATCTGTAACTCTCAACAGTACTTAATGAAAAACAATATTGTACTGTTTACCTAAAGTCTTGTCAATAAAAAAATCTAAACAATTACTGGATCACTTAATTATCAGTATGTTCACTATTAAATACATAGCTCACTTTGATTCTGTCCCAGATGTCACCATTTATAAAATATGGTGGGGTATACACTATAGCTAATCTCACTTGGACTTGGACTTACACTTTAGAGGTAGATGTATGCATAGAATCAGTCAAAATACTAATTTTATAATAGAGTGGTTAAGGTGCTTGCCTTGCATGACCCAGATTTGATCCTCAATTCTCCAGATAGGCCCAACCTCCTTCAGGAATGATTCCTAAGCGTGAGCTAGGATTAAACCCTGAGTAATGCTGTTTGTGCCCCTTCCACCATGCCCACTCATTTGTTTGTAAGAAGTAAGGAAAGTCAAAGTAAATTATCTGGAAAATTTTTCTAGTTGCTAGCCAGGAAATGGTTCATCATTAATAAATAATATTTTTTAGGGCCCAGAGAGATAGCACAGCAGTAGGTTGTTTGCCTTGCACACAGCAGATTCAGGACATGGTAATTAGAATCCCAGCATCCCATATGGTCCCCCAAGCCAGCCAGAATCAATTCTGAGCACAGAGCCAGGAGTGACCCCTGAGAGCTGCTGGGTTTGACCCAAAAAACATATATATAAACAAAAAATACCAATATTTCTGAGGCTGTACTCTTCTATTGGCACTTGCTTTACAGATCATTTTATTCATTCAACAAAAACTCAGTTATAATTCTAGACTACCACTATCAGAATTGTACTTGTCAGATCTCTGTGAAGATCCTATTAGTTGACCTTTACTGCAGCAGAGATGTCATAATCTCCATCTATAGCCTGGTTGTATATGTAGCAAGGAACTGGACCACCCTTTGGACAAAGTCCTAAAAAACCATTGCCAAGGAACCAGTACAAGGTCTAGTCCTTGTAGTCTTTACAATAGTCTTTCAATACAAAGACTATTTTGTTTTTTTTGTTTGTTTGTTTTTTGTTTTTTGTTTTTAAATATGGAACGCTTCACGAATTTGCGTGTCATCCTTGCGCAGGGGCCATGCTAATCTTCTCTGTATCATTCCAATTTTAGTATATGTGCTGACGAAGCGAGCACACAAAGACTATTTTGAAGGTGAATCATCCTCACTCTGATAGCAACTGGAGTAGATCACTATAAGGAACCAGTTTGGACTCACACAGACTACATTCTTTTTTTTTTTTTTCAGACTACATTCTTGTCTCTAAACTACTCAGGTAAACTTTAATCTCTAGGTAAAAACTGAATAGCTCTAACAGCCATAATTCTTTGTACTATTCCTTTGGTCCCTAAAATACATTCTTAAAAGATAAATAAATTTGAGTAGCTGAATTAACTTTTTTAAAGTGTGCATACTAAAAGTGAATCCACCAGCATGGTAAACTTAGACTATGGAAGGCCAAGGACTCCAGGCATTTCTGGTAGGTATTTCCCACCCACCCCCAGTCCCTCATGCTAACACTCTCTTTAACCATTGCTTTGAGGCCATCATGACTAGTTTATAAAGCTCCTCATACTCATTTGTGACAGTCACTACAAGAAGCCATAACTCATCGTTCAGAACATACTTATCTCTGAGCCACTCTGTGTATCTCACTTTTTCCATCCAAAATCCTTTGTTCTCCTGAGGACATAACTTCCCCTGCAGAAGAAGGTGCTAGTCCTCTTAAATAAATCACCCTCCTTGGTTTGTAAGTGAAATAGGCAATTTTGCTTTGATTGCCACTTCAAAAGACCACACTCCCAAAGTTTTAACTAATCTTTTTCCATCTTTATCTTGTCTTCAAGACTAAATCACCAAACATCTTTGTCACTATTATCTCCATACTGCCAAATAACTTTTATTCACTATTTTAACTTACTGCCCGTGCTGCTCTTGATTAATCAGTGGCTCCACCTCAATATTTTAAGCAATTCATTCTAACATCCTCTCCTTTAGTTTACTGAGTATACATGCCTTCATCTCCACCAAGACCAAAATCCGTGGTCATATCACATTTTCACTGTCTCACCTTTTTTTTTTATTTCTTTTTATGCTACTAAGACCCTTCATTTTAAATTTTGCTTTTCATATAATAATTTTTGAGTGCAATGAATATAAGAACACAAATGTCTTTTCTGAATAGTGTTTTTTGAGCCTTTTGGGATATACCAATATATCTAAGAAGTGTAATTTCTGAGTTAGATGGAAGCTCTATTGTTAGATTTATGAATAGTGTCCAGAAAACGGGTGGACAGATCGACATTTCACCAGTAGTGAGCAAAAGTTTCTATAAAAATTTAGAACATTCTCTTCTTGATAAAAAATTTTTAGTTACTTTGCAGTCATTACTTCATTGAGTCTGTCAATTTAACTTTGTTTTGCCTGTTTTAGAACTCCATATAAGTAAAATAATATACAGCGGACAGTATGTGCTCTTTTATTTCCAACATTTCATATGTCAATAATACTCATTTTCATTCACCTGTTAATGAGCACTATGAGCATATTGATCTTTCTCATGCTGTTTTTTTTTTTACCATTCTGTTGAAACTATTATTAGTTAACCACATCTTCCTCATTACAGTAACCAATTATTACATTTCAGTTGACCTCCCTGTAGTAGTATTTGAAGATAATGACAACATTTTTTGCAGAAATATTTGGTTCCGCTTTTGGCCATGCTTTAGTTTCTTTTGTTTTAAAGACTTGAAACAAACTACTAAAATTTGTATGGAACCATAAAACTCCCCAAGTAGCAATCCCAAGTTAAAAAACAATCTTGAGGCTGGAGAGATAGCACAGCTGTAGGGCATTGCCTTGCACGTAGCCGATCCAGGACAGACGATAGTTTGAATCCTGGCATCTTACGTGGTCCCTGGTGCCTACTAGGAGCAATTTTTGAGCGCAGAGCTAGGAGTAACTCCTGAGTGCTGCCGGGTGTGACCCCACAAAACAAAACAACAATAAAGCAATCCTCAGAAAAATGAGGCAAAAAACTGATAAGAGTTCTATTTTGCAAATTTAAGCTATTACAATATAGCTATAATAATCAAAACCACATGGTACTAGAATAAAGGTAGGCATGAAAACTCATGGAACAAAATTAAGTCCTGAGTTAAACCTCCAAATTTATGGACAGTTAATTTATAACAAAGGAGCAAAATATATGAAGTGGAGCAAAGAAAATTTATCAACAAATGTTATTGTGAAAACTGTATAGCCATATATTTTTAAAAAGTGAAATTAGAACTGTAACTCATACAAATCACAACAATAATATTTAAGTAGATAGAGACCTTGAGATTAGACCAAAATCCATAAAATACACTGATGAAAGTATTAGAACTCTAGAAAATTGGACACAAAGGTGTCTTCAAGGAGATGACCACAGAGACAAAGTCAAGAAATAACAAATGGAATTACATCAAATTAAAAGGCTTTTGCAGGGGCCAGACAGATAGCTTGGAGGCAGGGCACTTGCCTTGCATGCAGAAAGATGGTGGTTAGAATTCCGAGCCTACCAGGAGTTATTTCTGAGCATAGATCCAGGAGTAACCCCTGAATGCTGCCGGGTGTGACCCCCCCAAACAACAACAACAACAAAAAAAGCCTTTTTCACAGGAAAAGAAACTAAATCTATAATAAAATGGGAAGAAATATTCGCACACAATAAAGGCTAATACCCAACATCACAAAGCTCAACAAAAATAAATTAAAAAAATCAACAACCCCATCAAAAGTTGGGAAGAGTAGATGAACAGAAACTTTCCCCCAAAAAGACATATGGATGGCCAATAAGCATGTGAAAAAAAGTGCTCATATTTACTCATAATTACGGAAAAGCAAATCAAAACAGCATGGAGGGCCAGAAAAATAATATAGTACGTGGGGCACTTGCCTGGCATACAGCCAACTCAGGCTCAATTCTCAGCATCCATATGAACCCCTGAGCCTACCAACTGTGACTCTTGAACACAGAGCCAAATACTACCAGGTGCAACCTAAAGGCAAAAAAACAAAAACAAAAAAAAACAATACAAAAAAAAGCAGCACTGAGACTTCATCTCATGCCAGTTAGAAAAGCACATATTAAAAAGTCTGAAAACAGCTACTGTTGGTAGTGTTGTCATAAGAAAAGAACCCTCATTTTGGAAAGTAGTATGGAGAGCTCTTAAAAAAATAGGAAGAGAAGTACTATGGGACTCATATCTCGTCATGGCATCTACATCCAAAACAGAAAAGCATTAATTTGAAATGACGTACACACCTATGTTCATCATTATACTTAGTGCAATAGCTGAGATATGCAAACCATTCAAATGCTTAACTGTGGATGAATTGATCGAGAATGTGTGGAGATACAACTCTAAGTACAGAAACACTCAATTTACCATGACATAGATAGGTCTAGAGTTTATCATGCTGATAAAAAGTCAGAAGGAAAGTCAGAGTGATCTCTTTCTTATGTGGGAATTAGAGATACACAGCAAGGCAGCAACAAAAGACTAAAGGTAGCAGAAATAAAACAGATCCACAATAGTACTGAGTTTGCATGTGTTGGGGTGAGGGTGAAAGAGACGTTGGGGACCTAGGGTAAGAGAAGTGGGTACACTAGTGATGGATGAGGTAATGGAATTAGTACACAGGAAACCATCATTAACAAGTATGATATATCAGTACCTTATCAAAAATGTTAAAAACATTTAAAATAATGTTGATGTGTAGCCCTTTCCCCAACACAGTTGCAAAGAGCAGTCTGATTGGCAAACCAGAGCAAATGACACAAAGTTGAAAATTTGAATACACATGGATCTGTATAAGAATGGGTGCTTTAGTCAATATATATATAATATATACACAAATTTAATTATAATTCATTTGCATATTGACCTCAAAAAGTAAATACCATATTTTCCGGCGTATAAGACGACTTTTGAAACAAAAAAAGTCAACCGAAAATCGGGGGTCGTCTTATACGCCCAGTATATCCCGAAAAATGTTTCAATATGCGGCTAAACGAAAATTGTCTGAATATTGCCACAAAACGAATTTTCCAACTCCATCCTGCACCTATCACTGCAAGGCTGCTCGGACCGCCTCTCTAACTCAGCCAATCCAAGCAGGCTTTTATGCATGCAAATTAGACAATGTTCTGTACCCGAATCTACACTGTCAAAAGCCTGCTCAGATTGGCCAGAGTCAGAGAGGAAGTCTATTACAGTATAACCTTTGAACCTTTGCTTGTTGTGATTGGCTCACTGTGGTACATGAGCACAGGAACACATGCAGCACATGCAGCACAGGAACGTTCTGTCTGATATAGCGAATATAAGCCTAAACCTATGTTTTAACTGCAAAATTAGGGGGTTGTCTTATTCCAGCAAATACGGTAATTATATTTTGATATTACAGTTTTAGTAAGCATTGAAAACACTTTGCATACATGTAATTTAAACATCCTTAAAAATAAGTTTTTATAATGTTATCAGATTTTCTTTATGAATTAATAAATTAAAAGGGAAAAGTGAATTTTGAGAATTCCAAAATGATCTCTGTGACATACACTACATGAATTTATTAATTAGGAATATTTTAATGAGAAAACGATAAGATCACTTTTTAAAGTAGCAGGATTTATTTAAGCAGTGTTTTTAATCCTCATTTTTGAAAGAATAAAGCTTTATGTGGTTTAAGGATTCCACCTATAGAATGTTTTCTGAATACAAACAGTCATTTTCTTTTTGTCCAACCATCTCCCCTACCTCAGAAACTGGAGCTAAGATGCCATTAACATGAATGAGGCTCCAGGTCTTTTTTCATTAATGTGTGTGTAGCCAATGAACCTCCTGCTGGGATCCCTAATAGGATATTTTTTTCCCCTTTACACCTTACTCTGCCCTGGCTCCTCATGCTGTTTAGTCTGTGGTATTTGATTGAATGAGACAACTCCTGCGGTCCTGTAAAAAGTAATTTTTTAAAAGTGTGTGTAAGGGAAAGCTTATATTTTTTAAATAGACAAAGATATTGCTGAGAGAATTCAAAATCATATTTTTCCTACTAGTTTATGTGGCCAAATTTTGTGTCAAAACTTAAATATGCTTAATTTTAATTTTATGTAGTCTTAACTGGGCTGATAGCACCTGACTGAGTCCATTTAGCCTTAATGTAGGCAAGGGATGGAGAGATAGCCCAATGTTTAGCTGAGCTGATACTTAGCATGCAGAAGGCCTGCCTTTGATCCCCAAAACTTTATGGTCCTCATAGCACCATCAGGAGTGACCTTGAGCAGAGTCCTTAGTAGCTTCTGAGAATTGCTACAAAAATGTCTATGAATAAGCAGAGTAGGGTTTGTTGAGTTTTTGGAGTCATACCCAGCTGTGTTTGAGGTCTTCTGGGTTAGCCCCATCAGTGTTTGAGGGACCTTGTGGTGGTAGGTATCACATGTAGAGCTACCACATGCAAAGGATGGGCTTCAGCCCTTTGAGCTATCTCCCAGACAACTGAAATGTGTGTATGTGTGTGTGTGTGTGTGTGTGTGTTTAAATGCTCTGCGAACTTGAAGCATAATCTAGTGGTAGAGACCCTTAACACTTGGGTCATTGGATTAATCAGGAAATTAGCATTGGTTGGGTCATGTTAGCATTAGACCGACTAGCATGAGATGGGAAGAAATTCTGTTATATATAGGAAGATATTTAGGTGTATACATAAATATAATATCAGTATCTTCAGCTAAAGAATAAGATTGAATCTGTGTCTACACTGAAGAGGTGTTCTTATATGATTGAGAAAAGGGACTCCTATCACAAAGACTAGCAGCTCTGAAACTCATTTGTTCATTTACCCTAGCACCATTCAGATAGGTTTTCCCAACAGTAAGTTAATTTTATTTTGCTTGGAGGCTATGCCCAGCAGTGCTCAGTGGTTCTTGGCAAGCTCAGGGGACCATATGTTGTGCCAGGGATCAAACCTGGATTGGATGAATGCAAGGAAGCAGCTCTATCTACAGTCCTATTGCTCTGCCCCAGAAAAGTGATTTCTAGTAAAACAGACTAACTTAATTCTTGGTAATATTCCCAAATTTCATTTTGTTTTTATTTTGGAACCCAACCTGACAAAGCTCAGCATTTACTCCTGACTCTGCATTCAAGGATTACTCTTGATAGGACCATATGGGTTGCCAGGTATTGAAACTGGGTGCGAGCAAGGGACCAGAGCAATAGCACAACAGATAGGGCATTTACCTTGCATGCAGCTGACCTGAGTTTGATCCCAGATAACCCATATGGACACCCCACACAACAGAGCCTGCCAGGAGTAATTTCTAAGTGTAAAGCCAGCACCAACCCCTTAGTGCTGCTGGGTGTGACCCCAAAACAAACAAAAGCAACTGGGTGAGCTGCATACAGGGCAAGTACCCTACCCATTATATTATCTCTCCCCTACTAAATATCTCCAATTTTAAATTTTCTAGGTGGTTAAAAGAGTGCTAAAATTTTCTCATAAGCCTCCTAGGTACCTGCTGAACTTAATTAGAAGTAACCTACCAAAGTCATACTCTTGGGAAGGCTTTTTCTCTACTGTCAAAGTTTTGTGCTTGCTAAGTAAAAGCTTGTGATAGTGAAGAGCATTATTTCACATACTCTGACCAAGTACAAGTTCAGAATTTGTATTCTTTGGATAGCTTAGAGAAATGGCCATCCCACTTTGGGAGCTGCTGTGCATTTCAGAAGTGATTCAAAGTTCCAATTCTTCTAACTATATTCGAATCCTTGTTCCACTCTGGACTAATTATCAAAGGCTAAGAACAACCATCTTGCCCCAGTTCTCTCATTTATGAATGTGAATAATAATGCCTCTTTTACATGAATAGTGCCAGCTCTATATGAGTTAACAAAGATTTTTAAGTACTTACAGCAATGCCAGGCACCAAAATAATGCAAGTTTACTGTTTGTATTCTCATGCCACATAGTCTCAAGCTTAGTCATTTCTTTTTCATCAATTCTTGGATTTCCTCTTATGTCATAGGGAAGATAAAATAGAGGCAAATTGGTGTTTGATGTTCTTTACTTAGTTCATACAGGTACACCAGAGGATTTGCAATTTGTAGTCTGCCAGTTGGAATGGTTTTTTGAAAGTTGCATATATACAAATGAAAATATCCACAAGCTAGAAACCATTTCGACATTCCATGACATTGACTAGATGAATTTTCTCTTGCCACTAAAAGTTAACAGAGATTCCTGTGAGTCAGCATTATCAAGAGTAGAAATCATCATTTTTTATGGGACATTGACTTCAGGTTCTGACCTTCCAGAGATGTCATAGCACCATGATTTCTCCCCAGTCAATCAAAGAATGTGAACACCAAACTCCTCCCTTCTCCCATTTCTCCTTTTGCCAACTGAGCTAACTCATTCTGCTTCTGTAATGGCTGATAGGGGGAGGCAAAGTTCTGCAGAATTACACAGGAATTGAGTTGATAGCATTTGTAAGTTAAAAAAAAAAACACTATAGTAATAATATCCAAAGACAATGGAGGCAAGGGCCAGGAGGCATTTACCTCCTAGTAGGACACTTACTACAGTGTGGAGGAGTGCATAGCAGTCAGGTCAGAGACCACTGAGACAATGAGAGTTGGAATGGTAGTTGGAAATGCTATGGACAAGAATTTGACAACAGGAGGCATGCATGATTGTCCTTCAGTAACAGTGCCGTAAAGTTAAAAAGGATAAAAAAAAGAAGAAAATGTCTGTCATACAGTGTCTTGACAAAATATTCTAATTTATCCATTTTCCATTTGATTACATTACATTTGCTATTAAAATACTTATGATCGTAGAGACCACTAAAATGACAACTCCATACCATAGACTTTTGTTGCAGGCTCCATTCATTGTGTATGTCTTTGCAATTTTTTTTTTTAATTCAAGCTAGTTTACTATTATATCATAATGCCCACATTGTCAGTTTACTTTCAGGAAAGTAGTAACCTGGATGTTTGAGACATGGTAGATGATACTCCATGGGATATAAGACTCCTCTTACAGTGCTTACTACCATATTACTTAGTACTCTAGATGCGAAAATTATGATTGTTCTAAAATGCTCCATGCACAATCTAACCCCAGAAGCTTTTATTTAGCAAAGTTGTCCTTCTCCACTGATGAAGTGCCTAGAAATTGAAAAATCTTTCCCCCTGATGTGCCAGCCCCATATTTTTAAGTACTATGACCCATTCCATAAGGGTCAGTCCTTCAACTGCAACATAAAAATAGATCTCCAATGTCTGTCTATATGGGTGTGTGTGAGTGTGCGTGTGGTGGACTCACTTATGTCTGTCTAATATGTATTGTACATAGTCCCTGCCTATATTGTATATAGTCCCTGTTATATATAAACCCTCCCTTCCTGATCCTCGCTGACCACCTTAGAAATCCTCTTCTGGGGGCCGGGTGGTGGCGCTAAAGGTAAGGTGCCTGCCTTACCTGCGCTAGCCTAGGACGGACCGCGGTTCGATCCCCCGGCGTCCCATATGGTCCCCCAAGCCAGGAGCGACTTCTGAGCGCATAGCCAGGAGTAACCCCTGAGCGTCACCGGGTGTGGCCCAAAAACCAAAAAAAAAAAAAAAAAAAAAAAAAAAAAAAAACCAGAAATCCTCTTCTATCCTCTCACCCCCTCAACGCTGATTTGTTATCTCTCCCTATTTAACTCTCTTTACTCTCGGTTCTTAACTTCTCAGAACCAGAGCCTTCCCCCTGCTCCAACAAGCTGCCAGCCAGCTCCCAAATTGAAAGGACACCCTCCCAGCCTGTCATGTCTTCCCCTGGGAAGAAGCTGCTGCTACTGCTCCTGCTGACTCATCCTATGCAGCCCTTTTTCCCCTACCTCCTCACACTGTGGACTCTTGCTTGCTACTGGATTCAGCTCTGGAAAAACTCTCTGCTTGAGGACACTACCTGATTCCTGTCTTCTACATATCATTTCTCAGACTCCACAAGACAATGGAGCAGGATGAAACTGTGCTCTGGATTTTATCCCCCACCTCACCCAGACTATGTCAAAAGATTTAAAGGGATATCTATATTTTCTTTGTATAGTTCTGTAGACATATCTCTTTAATAGCTATAATCCTTAGTGTTTATTTCCATAGGTAGAGGTAGCTTCCCCATCTTTTTGGATCTGGTTAGTAGGAAATTCCTTGGGATCTGAGGTCAGGTTAAAACCAGATTATAGAGATTGTTTAGCTTGTTATTTTACCCACATATGCACCAGGAGTATCATATGGCTTTGTTTCTTTTATTGCATGGGCACACTTAAATGGGGGAAATATTGCATATGGAAAGACTTTCATATATAATAGGAATAAGAACCCATAAATCTTACAGTGCGGGGATATCTTTCACCCCAAACATTTGTTATGGAGACTTGATTTAGGTCTCAATTGATTGGACATTGACTGTTCAACCTTGAACATCAGCTGCCATTCTTGGAACTGGCATGGTTTTCTGGACAAGCACCAGGATTCAAACTCCCCTTGGGAGGTCCTAATACTTCCCTGGTATGAACTTGCTCCTGGGTAGGTTCATATGACACCCTGATGACCAGGAAACAGCAACAACTTGATCTAAGGGCAGGCTTCTTGCCTCATCATCTAATGGTAAGATGAAATCAGAAGATTCTGTGACACCCAACTTCAACATAGGATCTATGCATACCCAAGATTTCTAATTACAGATACCTAACTGCAACAACCACAACTGAGTAGAACTTTTCATGGGTCTTTTATGAAGAAAGACCTTGGAGTTGGACAATCAATATGCCTGGAGCCTGTACTCAGTCCTATAACAGTATGCTTCAAGGGTAGAGACACCTTTTTTTTAGGCCAAGGGTATTTTCTTACTAATTTTCTGAATATTTACTGCACCTATTCAAAAAATAATAATACATACCACATATACCCCCCTTTTAATTTTTTTATTTATATCTCCTAAATAGGGGCTCCCACCTTTTTCATAAAATTTTGGGACATGATTCATTTTGCTTTACCTCGTATTTCTATGTCGTTGTACAAATTGATAAAAAAAAAAAAAAAGTGAATTGGTCTCAAAGGCCAAATGTTCTCAGGTGCATTGGATGGGGAAAAATGGTCAGAACCCAAGTCAAAGTCAATGAAATAGAATCAAGAAGCCCAAACTATAACAATCTAAACACAAAATGGACCTGTTATACTGGTAGACTAGGGGATTAAGGGTGAAGGTATGGGTTTTATGTTGGGAACTCTGGTGGACTGAGGTCAACAATGCTGGTGGAAATGACCCTAATTCACTCACTATATGCCTGAAATACAACTGTAAAGACTTGTAATTCACAATGGTCTCAATGAAAATATTTTAAAAATGTCTGCCATAGAGGCAGACTGGATTGATGTGGGGTTGTGGGAAGGAGAGAAATGGGATATTGATGGTGGGAAATGTGCACTGGTGAAGGGATAAGTGTTGAACATTGTATAACTGAAACTCAATCATGAATATCAAATATAGCCGCCAAATAAATTAGAATGTTAAATAATAAAGCCAACAGACAATAATATATTAAACTTACTAATTTCGGGACCAGAGTGATGGCGCAGAGGAAGGGTGTTTGCCTTGCACGTAGCTGACCCAAAATAGACTGCAATTCGATCCCCAAGCGTCCCGCGTGGTCCCCCCAAGCCAGGAGCAATTTTTGAGCACATAGTTAGGAGTAACCCCGGAGTGTCACCTGGTGTGGCCCCCCAAAAAACAACAAAACAAAACCCCTCAAAAACCTTAATAATCAAAAATAATAAAACAAAGGTTATGTTTCTAGGGTGAGTTGGAGTCACATAGCTGTGCTTAGATTTTACTCCTGGCTTTGTGCTCAGAGATCATTCCTGGTGGTGTTCTAGAGACCATATGTTTTAGCAGTGATTGAAATGCAAAACAAGTGCCCTACCTGCTATTCTTCCTTAGCCCAAGAGATGGTTTTCATTGCTAAAATCTCACAGTAGGCAAAAAGTGATGAAGCCAGCACTCGCTTTCACTGTTATTGGAAGTGTGCAAGCTGAGAATTTAGAGAACGGTGTTAAAGAATATGCATCATAATTTGGAATGCGTATACTTTTAAGAGAACAATAAAAATAAGAATAAAGCAATAAGGGGTTGTAGCAATAATATAGAGGGTATGACATTTGTCTTGCATGTGGCCAACACAGGTTTGATCCCATATCCCTAGCTAGCCAGGAGTGATTCCTGAGTGCAGAGCCAGGAATATCACCAGATATGGCCAAAAACTAAGAAACAACAACCAAAAAAATAAAGATAAAGCTGGAATTGTAAGCAAAAGTATACTCAGAGGTGCAAATAAATTTTTATTTTATTTTACTTTACTTTTTTTATTGAATCATCATGAGTTAAAGAGTAAATGGTTGAGTTTCATTCATAAAATAGTCTGATACTCATCCCTTCACCAATGTCCCCATTTCCTTTTCACCTTCCCCCTCAACCCTACCTAGCCTGCCTTTATAGCAGAATGTTTCACCTTTCTCCTTTCCCTTTTTATCTTTTAGTAACTGGTTTGTAATACTATTACTTAAAGGGTATCATTCACATCACTTTACCTCCTTAAAGCATCCAGTTCTTGTTCAGAGAGACCATTACTAGCCATCTTTGTCATGTTGATCCCTTCTCTCTCCTAACAGCATCCTACTCCTCTTTTGTCTTTGGGCATGATTCTCATACTGTGTTTGTTTTTAGATCCTACAAATGAGTGTCTGTGCCCCACAAATTCTATGTATTTTCCTATCTCTCTGACTTATTTCACTCATCATGATACTCTCCATGTCTATCCATGTATAAGCAAAAAATGACTTGATTTTTCCTAATGACTACTGGTATCTCATTGTGTAGATGTAAATTTATTATTATTTTTAAAGTATTATTTTAAATGTATTATTTATGTTAAAATTTGAAAAAAATTAATTCTCTATGTATTACAGTAAACTATTATGCTGTGAATAAACAGTTTATGCCAAAAATTATGACAGTAAAATAATCACATTAAGGAGCTATTCAAAGCTATGGGTACTTTAAATCCTGATAAACTGTGGACCATAATGCTGAAGCATGAAGTCCCAGGGCTTTTGATGCTGGTACTCACTTTAAGAAAGATAGCATGGAGGTAAAGCGTTTGCCTTGCAGGAAGAAGGACGGTGGTTCGAATCCCGGCATCCCATATGGTCCTCCGAGCCTGCCAGGAGGGATTTCTGAGCCTAGAGCCAGGAGTAACCCTGAGCGCTACTGGGTGTGACCCAAAAACCAAAAATCAAAAAAAAAAAAAAGGTCTAATTGGGGCCGGAGCAGTGGCACAGCGATAGGGTGCTTGCCTTGCATGTGGCTGACCTAGGACTGGCTGGAGTTAGATTCCCCAGCATCCCATATGGTTCCCCAAGCCAGGAGTGATTTCTGAGCGCACAAAGTCAGGAGTAACCCCTCAGCTTCACTGGGTGTGGTCCAAAAAGCAAAAGATAAAAGAAAAAAAGAAAGGGTCAAATCATGAAGCTTGCCACAAGACTGATGAGTGCAGTTAGAGCACTAATTGCAATGACAACTACCATGACAATGATAGTGAGAGAGGGGGGGAGAGAAAGAGAGGGAAACAGAGAGAGAGAGAGAGAGAGAGAGAGAGAGAGAGAGAGAGAGAGAGAGAGAGAGAGAGAGAGAGAGAGTCAGTATGCCTATCTTAGGGACAAGCAGGGGATTGGGATGGGGTAGGAAAATGGGGGACATTGGTGGTGGGTAGATACAGTGGTGAAGGGCGGTGTACATTCTATGACTGAAACTAAGTATAAACATTAAAATAAATAATAAAGAAGGAGCGGGGGTGGTGGTGGAGCGATTGAATAGCGGGTATAGCGCTCGACCTGAGTTCAGTCACCGGCATCCCACATGGCCCTCTGAGCATGCCAGGAAGGCGTCCTGAGCAAAGCTAGGAATAGCCCCGGAGCATCACCGGGTATGGTTAAAAAAAAGACAAAAAAAAAAAAAGAAGAAGAAGAAGAAGGAGCCAGAGCAGTGGCACAAATAATAGGACATTTGCCTTATGCGTGTTAACCTAGGACAGATGACAAGTAGATCCCTCAGTGTCCTATACGGTCCCCCAAGCCAGGAGCAATTTCTGAGCACAGAGCCAGGAGTAAACCCTGAGCGTCACCGGTGTGGCTCAAAACAAAACAAAACAAAACCCAAACCAAACCAAACATAAAAGAGTCAAATGACAATTAAAAAAAAAAACTATGGTTTTTTTATGATAGCACAGCTGGTAGGCATTTACCTTGCACGAGGCCAACCTGGGTTTGATCCTTAAAATTCCATATTGTACCCAGAGCCTGCTAGGAGTGATTTTTTTTTTTTTTTTGATCACACCCAGCAGCACTCAGGGGTCACTCCTGGTTCTACACTCAGGAATTGCTCCTGGCAGGCTCAGGGGACCAGACGGGATGCTGGGATTCGAACCACCGTCCTTCTGCATGCAAGGCAAACGCCTTACCTTCATGCTATCTCTCCGGCCCCCAGGAGTGATTTCTTTTTTTTTTTTTTGTGGTTTTTGGGTCACACCCGGCAGTGCTCAGGGGTTATTCCTGGCTCCAGGCTCAGTAATTGCTCCTGGCAGGCACGGGGGACCATATGGGACACCGGGATTCGAACCGATGACCTCCTGCATGAAAGGCAAACGCCTTACCTCCATGCTATCTCTCCAGCCCCCCAGGAGTGATTTCTGAGTGCAGAGCCAGGAGTCACCCTTGAGGGCTGCTGGGTGTGGCCCCAAACCAAATAGCAACAGCAAAGAAACTGCTACATCTGCAACTCACAGCCATTAGGAAAAATGAAGCCAGGAAATTTGTTTATACTTGAAGAGACACGGAGAATATCATGCTGAGTAAAATGAATCAAAGGAAGCTGGGCAGAAACAGAATGATCATCCTTCCTTTGTGGAATATAAAAAATAAACCAACAACATAGATGCGAATAATCACTAAAGACAATACAAATAAGGGCCAGGAGGGCTAGACATTAATAAAAAGATTGCCACAAAGATGGGTGCTGGAGTACTTTTAGGATATTATGACAATAGTAGTTGAAAATGATCATTCTGGACAAGAACTAGGTTCTGAGAAAAGATAAAGTGATTTATATGACACCCTTTCGGTAACAGAAAACCACAATGCCTAAAAGGGAACAAGGAGAGAGGGGGGGGGGAGAAAAAAGTCAGAGTCTGCCATAAAGGACTGTGAGGCAGGACAGGAGGAAAATTAGAGATATCAGTGGTGGGAAGTGTACACTAGTAAAGGGATGGGTGTTGGAACACTGACTGAAACTCAACCATCAGTAACTTTGTAACTGTTTACTCATGGTGATTCAATTGTGTTTGTTTGTTTGTTTGTTTTGGGGCCACACCCGGTGAGGTGATGCTCAGGGGTTACTCCTGGCTATGTGCTCAGAAATCGCTCCTGGCTTGAGGGACCATATGGGACGCCAGGGGATCAAACCACGGTCTGTCCTAGGCTAGCACACACAAGGCAGACGCCTTACACCCTGCGCCACCGCTTCGGCCCATGGTGTTTCAATTTTAAAAAATAGACCAGAGAGATAGCATGGAGGTAAGGCGTTTGCCTTTCATGCAGAAGGACACTGGTTTGAATCCTGGCATCCCATATGGTCTCCTATGCCTGCCAGGAGTGATTTCTGAGCATAGAGCCAGGAGTGACCCCTGAGCGCTGCTGGGTGTGACCCCCCCCCCAAATAAGTCCAGTGAAGTAGTTGCTTTCATCTTTAATGAGAGAAATAATAAAATTGCTTCTAGTGTCAGCCATTGCATAAGGTGATCTTTACCTAACTTTGGATGTGATAGAAATTATAACTTCCTTAGGAAAAAAGGGGGGGGGGGGCTGTCGGCCTGTCAAGAGTACTGAAAGAATCCAAGTTTTGCATGTAGAAGCCCCAATCGAAATCTTAGCACTGCGTGATTACCTGAGTACAACCATGAGCCAGAAATAGCACTGACCCTACTGGGGATATTCCTGAGTTCTTACAACTGGAGGAACCATGAATCAAGGATAAGGACAGGGGCTTTCTAGCATCAAGGGGCGGTCACAAAATCAGAAGTTAGAATTGACCTCTCCCTGAGTTTCTGAGTAAATGTGTCCAATAGGCCCATCAGAACCTCATTTATCATGATGAGAACTACTTCATGCCTGAGACAACAGTTATTATTTTAATAGAAGCAAAAGCACTTTGGAAATTATTAACTTCTGGGAAGATGTTACTTGGTGCAATCCATAATTTTAGTGAACACAGTATTTACAGGAAGTGGATCGAGTGAACTGAGGAGAGATGGAAGAGGACAGAAGGCTTTACCTCTCCAGAAAAATGATGCCTGTAGAAGGCTTGGTAGGGCCAGAGATGGGAATACTTCATTTCCACTAAGCCACCCCACAGCTCAAGGCTCCTGACTGATACCTAGAGATGAATGAATGAATGAATGTGACAAATTCAGGAAAGATTGCTAGCATTTAGAATATGGAGCAATATTGATAATCTTGATGAACAAAGTTTCACAAACACTTCTTGGAAAATGTGTTGAAAAGTCTAGAAAAAGTGATAAAGGAATTATTCATTCATATTTACTCATTTATTCACAGACATGTCATGAGGACCTGCTATGTGCCCTGTGCTGTAGGGCATTCAACCAGAGTATGGTGACAGTGGTGGGGAGGAAACAAAACTTAATCAAATGATCACACATATAAATGGAAAATACCCCTCTAATAATGGCAAAAAGTAGAGCAACATAGAGCTATAGAAGCATGGAGCAGAAAACATTTGATGAAATAGTGATGATTCTGCTGAAAGATAAAGGAAGAATAGAAATGTAAAGACAGTTTAATATCAAGTTGTTGCTTTGTGGATGTTCATTAGCTTTTCAAGAAGCAAATTTTTTTTCCAAGAAGCCATGGAAATCAGAGGTCTCCGGTTTGAATGTGTGACTGAATCATTTAGACTCTAAACTCAATTTACCTGGGGGCCGCAAGAGGCAAAGTCGGGGTAATCCTTGAGTGCAAAGTCAGTAGTAAGCCTTGAACATTGGGGGGTGTGACCCAAACAACTAAAACAAAACAAAAAATGATTCCTCTAGGGCAGCGCCACAAAATGTTGTACAGAGGGCTGTTTGCGGCCCGGAGGCTGCGAGTTTGAGACCCCTGATTTAGAGGATTTAGGAACACATCAACTGCTGAGGTTGATGTGTTCAAGGTTTCTTATTCAATAGGTTTGTGAGGAGTATATATATATATCCAAGTCCCCAGGGTTTCTACTCTGAGAACATTAAGAACTGCTGCTCTAAATTAACCCCCATACTCTCTCTTGGCAACAAATAGCACCAAAGCAACTTCTAACAAATGTTTTCCAGGTTGCTCACTACAAAAATCAATTTCCAAAGTCTTTTGGCTGAAGTGTTTTTACACCAGGTTGAATGTTAACATTACATGTTCAACCTTTCTTTTTATTGAGAGAAAACAAAACAAAATACCACTGTAATCATAGACTCGCCCTGCAGTTAGCTCTGGGTTAACAAATGTCAAAGCATCGTAAACAACTCTAATGGAATCTTGAAGTGAGAGACCCAAGCTGGGTGGAAAGACTTGGCCCAGAGCCAGACCAGTGTTGTGTAGGGCAGGGAGTACATTGCTTTGGAATGAGCCAATAGTTTATGGCATAGGGATTTGGCCTCATCTATTTGTTTAATGTACTTTCATTGAGGCATTTTGATTTACAAAGTAGTTTCTGATTGGGTTTCAGGCATACAATGTTATACAACCAATCCCTTCACCAGTGTTAGATTTCCTCCACCAATGTCCCCAGTTTGCTTCCCACTCCAGCTTGCCTTTATGACAGTTAACTTTAATTTCTTTTTCATTTAGGCATTGTTATTGATACGGGTTTATGTATACCAATTTACTACCCTCCAGCATCCCCTCATATATTTTAATACTTAAATAAAGTTGAAAATTTGTTAAGTGTGAATACTTTATCTTTACAAAGAAACTGCAACAGTATTTCTATGTCTCTGACTCTCCCAAGAAGCATTGTAGGTTTGGTATTTGTTTCCACAGTTTGATGGGAAAAGTGAATTCCTATTTGCTGCCCTGATAGACTCCAAATTGTCCCACTATTTTTTTTTCCTTTTCACTTTCAGCTCCCTAATCCAGTACCTCCTTCCACCTATAGTATTTCTGGGGAATCCTTAAAGGCAGCTCCTCCACTTTCATTTTCCCATAGTCTTTGTTCTGGGACCCCCACTGGATGTCATCACTGTCAAAAGTCACACTAGGTGCTTCTGTAGCCCTTCAGAATTTTCCCAGGTTCTGGTAAGAACAATAAATATTACAGTGGTCTATGCAAAATCATATAACAAGTTCATAGAGACAGTGTTATACAGTGATAAAGATAGCAAACTCTAAAGAATATATGGTTGAAATTTGGTTTAATCACTTACTTTTTAATGTACTTCTGAGTAGAACTGGAATTATAATAAAATCAAACTGTTTTTAAGACTGAATGAACTAATGTATATAAAAAGTAAGCTCTCAAAAAGAGGTTCTTATTTTTTTTTAATATTTTCTGTTATAGCATAAATAAGTGTCTGTAAAGTTACTTATATTATATATTTTAATGCATAATATTCTGTTTGTTCATTATCAACAGCTTGTGCTTTAAAATCATTTTCTACTTTCATGATTATTTCCTAATGGTAAATTCCTAGGTGTGGAATAGCTGAGACAAACATCCACACATTTACAAATAATGGTATTTCACCAAACAACCCCTTATCACAAAAGAAACAGCACTTATTGTAAATTTATTCTGGACCAAGAAATACCCTGAGTTTTTTATTCTATTTTCTTGGTCATTTACTCCATATTGATCAGATCACAGGCCAGATGGTCTTTTTATTCATTCCCTCATTCAAGTTTCACCAAATACCTCCTAGGTAGAAGTGCTCACAAACCAATCCCAAAACCAGGCTTCAAGGAGCTCACTGTCTGGTGGTAGGAGGTCATTAAGATAAAAATATCCCTCACAATTAGAAGCCTATTTAGCTACAAGTCTAGGGTGTAGAGAAGCATGGGGTGACCAGGAGCAAAGAAGATGACAAAGAAACAAGATTTACAGGATTAGAGAACTTTAGCCATTCTAAGGGGATTAGGGGATATAATTGAGTGGGCAGTGGAGCCAGCCTATGTAAGGAGCCGCTGAATAACATCTAGTACAGGAAAAAAGATGAATGAAGGCAGTGAGAGTAATGGTAGAAGCCAAAAAAGAGGACAGTCTCGAGCTGAGTAATGCTAGATTGCTATAGGTCAGGGGTGTCGAACAAGTTCGACACAAAGAGCCAAAATTTTAAACTGTGAGAGTCACAGAGCCACACCACGCAGTGACCTGCCAAAACAAACACTCACACGAAAGCATATAATTTTAACAAGAATCTATTAAACATATATTGCATTTTGCCATTTTGAGCGAGGGTAAAAATCCTGCAGTGATGGTGAGGGTGTGCTGCGTCCTCCACACTAAGAACTAATGGCAAGATGTGACCCAACATGTGACACACGGGTCCCCCGGCTCGCCGGCCTGTGCAGTTGTTTCCGAGGGATGGGAGACGGGAGGACGCAGCCTGGGGGAGGGAGGGACTCCGTGCTCGGAGATCTCTCCTCAGAGGTCCCTCCTCAGAAGCAGCAGAACAAAATCCAAACTTGGCAAAGAGCCACAGTATACAAAATAATGAGAAGAAGGCAAAGAGCAGCATTCATTTTGGCCGGGAGCCGCATGCGGCTGGAGAGCCACGTGTTCGCCACCCCTGCTATAGGTATTTCGCATGGCAATCTCTGAAGTATAGGGACAGAAACCCATACTCCAAAGACTTAGTTCTTACCCATACAAATATTCCTTCCTGTTAGTAGTTCCTCAAAACTCTCTGGGCTCTAATCTTTCAAATAATCCTAAGAGTCAAGAGAAAATTCCTTCACATCAAGGACTTGGAGAGATAGCATAGGCTTTTAAGGCACTTGACTTGCACAGGACCAACACCAGTTCTATCCACACAACTGCATATGGTCCCTAGAGCACCTCTAGGACTGATCCCTGAGCACAGAGCCAGGAGTAATCTCTGAATACAGCTGGGTGTGGCTCCAACACTGTTCCCCACTCCACCTCAAAATCTTCCATATTAGTCCTTTATCAGGAAAAATAAAACCCAGCATGAACTGCACGTTTATTCTGGACTAAGAAATGCCCTGGCCCTTCTATTCTTTGGCATCATTTACTGCTCCAAAATATAGAATATGAATAGTAGTATCTCCATTGGAATAAAATTAGATAATAAAGACTCAGAGTCACAGAAGTGACTTGCCCCAAATTATAAGCTATGTAATAGCAGAGTGAAAAATCTTGATCATTTACTCCATACTGTTCAGAACACAAGCAGATATGGCCTGTTTCTCATGGACTTGTGAGATGCACAGAAACCACTTCCCAATGCAGTGTGATCCTTTCAGGCAGCAGCAAGCTGAACATGACAGAAACATCTCTTCAACCAAGTGGAAAGTTCATTAAGCTGCAGGGAGCTCTTAATATCTTCACCATTTCAAGTCAGCTCTGTGCTTCATGAATAAAAGAAGGAACTAATACCCATCCCTAAAAAAAGTGAACGAAAAGCTGTGCTAACTAAACGCTGCAGATAAAAGTTGTCTTCCTCATTGGGCTGCAATTACCTTGGTCCCAAGTTACATCATAGCTAGTGAAAGGATTAACAAAATAATGGTAATGATACCAATGGTAAATTAAATGGAAATAAAAGGAGTTTCAGTGTACTGCTCAATTTCCCACTGGAGGACCACTCCTAAGTTGTCGTCTTCAGCCCTCCAGTGGGAATATTTCCACGTGTAAATAAATATTCCTGATTTGAAGCTGCAAACATAGACCAACACCGAGAAGGAAGCCTGTTCTTACTTTTGTTCTATCCTGGGGAAAGTTATCAAGGCTAATGTCAGTGAAGATGGATTTTCTTCATGTGAAATGTTCAAACGAATTATGTAAATAGAGACAAACACCTTATAGGACTGACCTTTGCCACTATGTTCGACATCTCACTGCCCTAGTTAAATCAAGTGGAAAATTGGGTTTAAAGAAAAGTATCAGGACTTCATTGTAACCCAGATGCTTTGTGGTTCCTGGGTTCTCATCACCACAAATCAACAGCCCCACCAAGAGACATTACCAATGGATGTGACAAAGAATGGGTATGACAGGTGGGGTCTAGTCATGTCCTCAGCAGACTCCTATCTAGTCAGAGGCCCTTTATTGGGTTTCATTTATACTCTATATTATTAGTTTTCTAGGAGTATACCCTATAAAAATTAGAGCCCTCGCCTTAATCAGTTTCTGCCTCATTAATTATGTGAAATTGGACATGTTACTTAAAAGGCTTTCTAAGCACTAATTATCTCCCTGTAAAATAAGATAATTTAGATTTTGTATAAGTTGAATGAAGAAAGAGAATATATGTTACACAGCAGCTTAAAAATGGGAACTTTTCTTATTGTTTCAAGTTAAAGGGTGATACTTTTCTCAGCAATTATTAGTTGGGTTTTAGACTTGTATTTTGTTCTTTGGTTTGCTTGTTTTGCTTCTGAACCACACACGGCAGTTTACAAGAGATACTTGCTCCTAGTGTCTTGCTTGAGGATAATCTGGTGGTGCCCAGGGACCATGTGGTTCTGGAGATAAACCCAGGGCTCCCACAAGCACTTCAGCACTTAGTCATATGTTCCAGCACTTAGAACTATAACTCCCACCCTTAGACTGATTTTTTTAAAGAAAAGGATGTGAGGTTCTTTTGGATCTTAAAATCATATTGCTTTCAGTTTGTATAAAATTATATTTTTAAACAATTAATTATTGGACACTTATTAACAATGTAATTTGTATCAAATTCTGCCTTCACTTAGTTCTGCTTGGTTTAAATAAGTAGTCAGACACAGAATCGTCTCACTCATCTATGGGATTTAAGAAAATATAAGTCATTTAGTAATAATACTCAGAGACATAGAGATGAGAGCTGGAAGGGTCAGCCCATGATATGAAGCTTACCACAAAGAGTGGTAAGTTCAGTGCGAGAAATAACTACACTGACAAATTACCTTGACAATGGTAATGAGAGAAATAGAATGCCTGTCTTGAATACAGGCAAGGGGTGAGGGAGGAGAGACGAAGGATGTTGGTGGTGGGAAGGTTGTGCTGGTGATGAAGGATGTTCTTTTCTATAACTGAAACCCAACTACAAGTATGTTTGTAAACATGGTGCTTAAATATAGTATTAAAAAATTCAGGAGCTGGAGAGATAGCATGGAGGTAGGGCATTTGCCTTGCATGCAGAAGAACTGTGGTTTGAATCCCAGCATCTCATATGGTCCTCCGAGCCTGCCAGAAGCAGATTCTGAACATAGAGCCAGGAGTAACCCCTGAGCGCTGCTGGGTGTGATCCAGAAACCAAATAAATAAATAAATAAATAAATAAATAAATAAATAAATAAATAAATAAATAAAATTAGATATGTAGTCAGAGTTAAAATTTAGAAGTAATACTCTTTTAAAAGTAGGAGTAAACTAACTCTTAAGAGTAAAATTTCAAGACCTTGAATTCTTTTTTTTTTTTTTTTTAATTTTTTTTTCTTGGGCCACACCCGGCGGTGCTCAGGGTTTACTCCTGGCTGTCTGCTCAGAAATAGCTCCTGGCAGGCACGGGGGACCATATGGGACACCGGGATTCGAACCAACCACCTTTGGTCCTGGATCGGCTGCTTTCAAGGCAAACACCCCTGTGCTATCTCTCCGGGGCCCTTGAATTCTTATATATGGCAAAAATGGTACAAATGACCAGAGAGACAGAAAAGTTGGACTTCATCAAAACTGAAAACATTTTGAGCTAGAGGGTATATCTCCAGTGGTAGAGCACATACTTTAATTCTCCTAATGTTTGACAGAACAGTTAGCATTGCCTGCCCCTGTTCTAAGCACTTTCCAAGGATCTCACTTCATTTTCACAATAGCCCAGTGAGGAAGATTTCAAAGGAGAAACTGAGGTGACAGGAGGCAGGAGTGAATTTGAACTGCTTGACCTCGAGGCCTTTAGTCTTGCAAGACCTCGCATTCTCCTTCCTACCTTTCTCTGATTTCCGTTGTATTTTTCTCTGCATCTACCCCTTACGAGGACAGCATTTGCTTACTCAGCAGCACGCAAATAGCTGAGTTAAAAATAACTTGATCATTTCTTGCTCAGTTTCTTAAAGGCAGGGGGTATGCGCCTTTCATTTCTATAAGAGCCTGCATTCCACGCCTCTCAGCACTCAGGCACTATGATTTGCTTGCAAGGCACACACACTCCTGGCTTCCCAGGGCTCCATGCCCTGCTTCTCTTATCTAAAACTGGCGAGTGATTCTTTTTCTCTTTTTTCTTTGTAAATGTCTGTGATTCTACAGCTTCTCGGAAGGCTCTGGAGCTCTAGACTGCACTACACACACTTGGAAGTTTGCTGTAAAGGAAGAAACTCTATCTCAAAGTGTGTGCTATATGTTTTCCTGCTCATATCCAGCCATCATGCTTTGTTTGCAACACAAAATTGTTCCACAGCCAGGGCGTCCTTCATCAAAAACACAAGCAAAGGATGCTGGGAATCAAGTGAGCAGCGGCGGATAACTAACAGCAGCACAACCATCCCTGATGTGAGAGGTTGGGCGACGCTGGCCTAGACCTCCACTGTGTCTTCCTCCCCACACCAGTTACAGCCCTGACACTTCCATTAGGCGAGTCCCAACCAACCCAAACTGAACAGAGGCTGCCAAGAGACTCCTCTGTCCTTTTAGAAGGAAGGTTGGTGTCCATGTCCATAAGGGCATTTGCATCTCCACTATAGGAGCAGCCCCAAGATACAAGACAGGGTAACAATCCTGTTAGCCCCACTCCTGGTGCTTGGATAGTGAGCCCAAACTGCAGGCAGAGTTCCCATCTATCCCTTAGTCCATGGACACCCATTGTCCCTCAGTCTGCGGCACCTGCCACTTCTTGGGAAGGATGCTGCTTTTGAACACAATCAGGACTGGAACACATAGCGAAGGTCTATCTTTGGGGGAAATTTCCCAAACTTAAACATCAAGGTTCCACACTTGCCTCACTTGAGGAAATGGAGCACTAACAAACATCAATTCCTAAACCCTTCCACCCCCTGCAGTTCCTGGCACGAGTCTCTGGAAGATGCTGAGTCCAGCTGCAGAGCCAATTGACAGGTTCAAGGGCCATCTCTGCCATCACCTAGCTTGGCCCAATATCCCAAGGTTAGACTATTTTGCTCCACATATCTTCTTGCCTCTAACTAGAGAAGTGCTGAGAGAGTAATAAGAGACGTTTGAGTCTACAGAGGCAGATCAAGGGCAAGTGATTTGTTTTTAGTCCCTGCAAGGGAGGAAAGAAAGTGCCAGTGACATGGACTGGGGCATCTCATTCCCCAAAATCTACTGATGTAAGAATGCAGACCAGCATGCTTGCCTGGGCATAAGCAGGGAGGCTGGGGCACATTGCCTTTCTATCTGGGAAGGCTGAAGGGTTTAATGATAGGAGAGGTGAATTTGAACTAGGGTTGCTTGAATGAGGAAGGAGAGTCTGCACATCTACATGGTTCAATTTCTTTTCTAAATTATTAAGTTGGGTTATGCCTCTAAAGGCATCAAACTATTAGGCTTCCAGACCCCTAGACCTGTCCTGGCTGCCTATTTCATCCATTACTCACCCTGTCTTCCTGCCTGGCCTTCTTTTTAGCAATTGAAGTGTGAGTGTGGTCTCCAACGACAGGGGTCAGTAGGTCTAGATCTGCTGTGTGAGTTCCAAGTGCCCTTTGGTTCATTCTGATGCCCAAGTTGACTAGTTGAATTAGAGGTGCTTCCTTTGCACATTGGTAATGATTTTCTTGGACATGCTTACCCCTTTAGTTCCCCTGAATCTGGACAATAAAAACTAGGCCATGGGGCCGGAGAGATAGCATGGAGGTAAGACGTTTGCCTTTCATGCAGGAAGTCATCGGTTCGAATCCGGGCATCCCATATGGTCCCCCGTGCCTACCAGGAGCAATTTCTGAGCCTGGAGCCAGGAATAACCCCTGAGCACTGCCAGGTGTGACCCAAAAACCAAAAACCAAAACCAAAACAAAAACAAAAAAAAACCCAAAAAAACCAACTAGGCCACAATGTAATAAGGAAGGCAACTGGTGCAAGATATACTTGCTTTTTGCTTCAATTCTGGATTATAAATTGGCTTTCTTGAGACTTTCTGAATACATGATTTAAACTCACAGCTTTTAGCACCCTTAAAATCTAGGGGAAAAGGGATAATATAGTAAGGAGGGTGCTTACCTTGCATGACACCCACCTAGATTCCATTTCCAGCACCACATTTTGTCCTTAGCACCAACAGTAGTAATCCCAGAGTGCAGAGCTAGAAGTAATTCCTGAGAAAAGTTGGATGGGACCCCAAAACAAAGCAAAAAAATCACCTGTCTTTCCCAATCTGTCCCAAGTGACCTTCTTTCCATAGAAAAGATATTTTACAACATATTCTGCCTCTGTGGAAATTATAATTGTAGCTAATATAAGTAGACTATATGATTTTTAAAAATAATTATAGAATCCTTATAATGTTATTTAGGATTTCATTCGTGAGTAAAGGAGATGCCTGAACATTTGGAGAGACCTGGACCCATGTACTTAAAGTATAAAATAAACTTCAATCTTCCAAAAATATTATTTAGGAGAAGTTAAGTCATTTGGTATAAAATGATTATGTACTTTGATACGGAGGTTTGGATATATCAGAATGCAAAAAATACACTGTATTTCTCTGGATTTTTTTTTTTACAGTCAGGACAAATAATCAAAACAAGGCTCAAATAGACTGAGAAGAAAAAGCATAGGACAAATTTATGACTAACAACCTTTTGTACACATGGGTAAGTCTCAGAAAAGCTAAATGTCTTATACACCTGGGATTTTAAAAAAAAATTATAACAGTGATTTACCCAGTTGTTTGTAATATAGTCATTTCAGTCATTAAGTTTTTTAAATACCAATACCACACCATTGGGACCTGAACATCAACAATGTTCTAATTTTCCACCCACCACACTAGCCTACCTCTATGCAGGAACAAACTTACTTCATATTGTTTGTTACAACACAAAGGCAAATGGAATTATCAAAATTTTATATTGACAAAGTTCAATTTGAAACAGGTGCTTATTTATCCAATGGTATTACTAAAGTCATTGTCTAAGGTTTCACTGGCCTGTGGTTGGTGCTAGGTGATACTCTTTGGGCTCACTGACCTTGATATATCTCTGTGTAACTTTTCTATCAGATTTCCTTTGACACTACTAGGCAGACACCACTATGAAATTTTGAGGTGTCATGGCTTTGTGGTCTAGAATCTATAAAACTGAAACAAATTTGGTGGAGTATAGCTTGATTAAGTTAAGTTATGTAACTGAGCCATTTCTATCATTGGTGTAGTATGTGGTGCTAGGCTGTTTTGGTTCATGAAGAAAGGGAAATGTGTGCCTACCCATTCTAAGAATGTCCCAGAAGAGTTATCAACTCAGACCAGATTACCTGGGAAGAGTCAGTGGCCATTATATATATATATATATTTTTTTTTTTTGAGCTTGGTAAAGAAGCTGGGTCATTTTTTTGCAGGGAAGATGGTATGTGTGGGCTTCACCTGGTTTAAGATGTGGCTAAAAGACCCATAGCTAAGACATAAATCCGGATAATAATGGGTGCCCACTTAAGGAAAATAACCAAAGAAATCAGATAAAACTTTTTTATTTTTTAGCACCCTGAAAAGAGATGGAGGATATTAGTTTTATTGGGTACAGTGTGGGAGATACCTTTATAGAGACATCTTTCTTTGTACTTATAAGTAACTTATGCACAGAAATCCTCAACCCAAACTTCAGAGGCCCTTCCATAATACCAATTTTTTTTTTATCAAAGACTTATTTTGAGGTGGCAGATTTTTTGCACCCCTACAGGTTTACCTCAAATAATGAAGACCATGCTCAGAGAACCACAATCAACAGATTCTCATGTATTTGGTCATGAGCTTCAACACATTTGAATATGGGAATTATCCAATTAGTTGTTTTGGTAACTCAGATACCTTGAAGGTCTTTTTTCTCTTACAAAATGAGTACTAAAAGTGTCAAGAAGTATTATTTGATAATTTTTATTATTGAGGCAATTGATTTATAATAGTTTAAATATTTATGGACTACAAAGTAATTATATACCACACACCCCACCAACCTGCCAGTATTTAACTATCCTCTTTTATATAGGCACCTTTCCTCCCCCTTCCCACACCCTTACACTTTGGTAACTGCCATTATAGTGTAAAAGTTGTCATTGGACACTGTTTTTTTCCTTGTTTTATATGTCAAACATGAGCAAGATCATCTGGTTCTCCCGCTCTTGACTTTTCTTTGCATAATATCTGCATTTCCATCCATGTTGTGGCAAAAAGAAGAAATATTTCATATTTTCTTATAGCCATCTAGAATTCAATTATGTATGTATTTCACAAAATTTTATACACTCATTTTTCATTGGTCTTAAAGATTCTGGAAATTGTTAAAAAAAAGTGCTGAAAAAAGGGCCGGAGAGATAGCATGGAGGTAGGGCATTTGCCTTGCATGTAGAAGGATGGTGGTTTGAATCCCGGCATTTCATATGATTCCCCAAGCCTTCCAGGAGTGATTTCTGAGAGTAGAGCCAGGAGTAATCCCTGAGTGCTGCCGGGTGTGACCCAAAAACCAAGAAAAAAAAAAGTGCTCAAAAGAATATACACGTGTACATATATTATTTTTTGGCTTAGCATTCTTGTGTTTGTTTGTTTGTTTGTTTGTTTTTTGGTTTTTGGGCCACACCCATTGACGCTTAGGGGTTACTCCTGGTTATGCGCTCAGAAGTCACTCCTGGCTTGGGGGACCATATGAGACGCCGGGGGATCGAACCGCTGTCCGTCCTAGGCTAGCGCTGGCAAGGCAGAGGCCTTACCTCTAGCGCCACCGCCCTGGCCCCACATTCTTGTGTTTTTGAAGTAGAATTTGTATTCTTGGAGTAGAATTGCTAAATTATATGGAAACTATTTTTAATTATTTGAAAAGTCTCCATAGTATTTTTTATAATGCTGAATAATATTCCCTCCTGTGGTGAACAAAATATTGTTCATTTCACATTCCACCAGAATTTTCTGTTTTTGTGTGTTTCAATATATAGGTTATTTCTCCAGGGAGAGGTGCTACATCATTGTTACTTTGACTTATTTTTCACTGATAATCAATGATAATGTCTATATTTTTTCATGTATGTATCATGCAAATGCTTTGGGAAGAACTTTTTTCAGTTCTCCCCATTTTTGATGGAGTTATTTGTTTTAAACTATTCTTTTTTTTGACATATCTTTTGTATTTATTCTATTTTTGCTACAAAATAAAATGTTACAATAAATTACTACCTGCATATATTTATCATTCTCAATTTAAATTTTCTATAATCATATAAAACTTTGAAGTTTATTGAGTACAAACACATAAAAATTTAAATGTCAAGATATTGATATTAATTGACATATATAACATATATAGACATACACTGATAATAAATATATTGACATCTTATGTCAATATATGGACATTATTGCAATATTCCTGCCAGTGCCACTTTGACAGAGAATCATATTTCTCTACACCTGGTCCCATGGCCCAGTAGAAGCCTGACAGCAAAGGCATGTGCCCTGCATTTTGGTCTCCTGTGTATTTTCTTTTCTTTTTTTTTTTAAGTTGTATGATTTCTTTTTTTTTCTCCTTTATTTGAACATCTTGATTACATAAATGATTGTGATTAGGTTTCAGTCATGTAAAGAACACCCCCTTCACCAGTGCAACGTTCCCACTACCAATGTCCTAAATCTCCCTCCATCCTACCCCACCCCCACCTGTACTCCAGACAGGCTTTCCAGTTCCCTCATTCATTCACTTGATTATGGTAGTTCTCTATGTAGTTATTTCTATAGCTGTACTCACCACTCTTTGTGGTGAGCTTCATGGAGTGAGCTGGTGTTCCAGCCTTCCTCTCTTTTTGTCTCTGAGGATTGTTACAAAAATGACTTATTTTTCTTAAAACCCATAGATGAGGGGCCGGGAAGGTGGTGCTAGAGGTAAGGTGTCTGCCTTACAAGCGCTAGCCAAGGAAGGGACCACGGTTCGATCCCCCGGCGTCCCATATGGTCCCCCCAAGCCAGGGGCGATTTCTGAGCACATAGCCAGGAGTAACCCCTGAGCGTCAAACGGGTGTGGCCCAAAAACCAAAAAAAAAAAAAAAAAAAAAAACCATAGATGAGTGAGACTATTCTGCATCTCTCTCTCCCCCTCTGACTTATTTCACTCAGCATGATAGATTCCATGTACATCCATGTATAGGAAAATTTCATGACTTCATCTCTCCTGACGGCTGCATAATATTCCATTGTGTATATGTACCACAGTTTCTTTAGCCATTTGTCTGTTGAAGGACATCTTGGTTGTTTCCAGAGCCTGGCTATTGTGAATAGTGCTGCAATAAGTATAGGTGTGAGGAAGGGGTTTTTGTATTGTATTCTTGTGTTCTTAGGGTATATCCCTAGGAGTGGAATAGCTGGGTCAAATAGGAGCTCTATTTCCAGATTTTGAAGGAATCTCCATATTGCTTTCCATAGAGGCTGTACTAGGCGGCATTCCCACCAGCAGTGGATAAGAGCTCCTTTCTCTCCACATCCCTGCCAGCACTGATTGTTCTCATTCTTTGTAATGTGCGCGATTTGCATCTCCCTGATGATTAGTGACTAGGAGTATTTTTTCCTGTGCCTTTTAGCCATTTGTATTTCTTTTTATCAAAGTGTCTGTTCATTTCTTCTGCCCATTTTTTTTTAATGGGATTAGATGTTTTTTTTTTCTTGTAAAGTTCTGTCAGTACCCTGTATATTTTGGATATTAGCCCCTTATCTGAAGGGTGTTGGATGAATAGTTTCTCCCACTTGGTGGGTGACTCTTGTATCCTGGGCATTATTTCTTTTTTTTTTTTTTTTTTTTTAGGTTTTTGGGCCACACCCGGTGACGCTCAGGGGTTACTTCTGGCTATGCGCTCAGAAGTCGCTCCTGGCTTGGGGGACCATATGGGACACCGGGGGATCGAACCACGGTCCATCCTAGGCTAGCGCAGGCAAGGCAGGCACCTTACCTCCAGCGCCACCGCCCGGCCCTGGCATTATTTCTTTTGAGGTGAGGAAGCATCTCAGTTTAATGTATTCCCATCTGTTGATCTCTGCTTCCACTTGTGTTTTAAATTATTCTTAAAGATTTCTTTTGACTTACTTTTTTTTTTTTTTTTGGTTTTTGGGCCACACCCGGCGGTGCTCAGGGGTTACTCCTGGCTGTCTGCTCAGAAATAGCTCCTGGCAGGCATGGGGGACCATATGGGACACCGGGATTCGAACCAACCACTTTTGGTCCTGGATCGGCTGCTTGCAAGGCAAACACCGCTGTGCTATCTCTCCGGGCCCCTGACTTACTTTTTTTTAAGAACTTTGTGTACATTGGTAGTTCAGAACTTTGTACTGAAGCCCGGCAAGAATTTAGAAGGAGGAACTTCAGAGAGCCTGAGGGTAGAAGGAAAGGAGTTTGGGGATAATGTGGAAGGGGAAGAGACCAAACTTGGAAATATCCTGGAGTGCTTCACCCTTCCCCCACACCTAACCTGTCCATGCCTCCCATTTGGCTGTCCTTAACCACAGCCTTTGTGATATATTGGCAATATAGTGAGTGAAGAAGTTTCCTTAGCATTGTGAACTCTACCAGCACTTCGACTGCAGAAATGGTACTGGAAACTTCCAGTTGATAGCCAGCCTTTTAGAAGCACAGGTAGGCAGACTGGACTTACACCTGGGGTCTGAAATGGAGGGGTTTTGTTGTATTTGTTTGTTTGTTTGAGACTGTGCCTTTATAGCTGTGGGATCTAGTGCTCTGTCTCAGCAGGAGTGTTCACATTAAACTGAGTTCACATCGAGCTGCTGTGATAATTGTTGATAGTGTGAGTGCGCTCGCGCGCGCGCGCACACACACACACACACACACACATACAATAGATCCAGGAACCCTACACCTTAGGGTAGCTACTATGTGGTATTCTGCCCACTAAATTCTAAGAAGCAGACTCAAGTCATTGTGACCCTGAAATCTGCCCACCTAGAAGTCCAGGCTCTTCCTATGATGTGGCTCACCCTCTCCTTGATTTCTTGATATTACCTACTATCAAATGGGGAAACTGACGCTTATCCAGGGTTATAGACTAAGTTAGTGAGTAGCTAAATTTAATTCAGGTAGCCTAAAATCACTCCCTTGAACTCTTTGGTCTTTCTTTATTAGACATTTTTGCTTTCCTTTCTTTCCAGACTTTTCCATCATTCTAGTACCTAAACAAGTAAATAGCTCAATCACATTCAGAGCATGGAAAAGGCAGGCAGGGGGCCAGCACTTGTCAGCATTATGCTAGCACATAAAATGCACCCTTACGGAATCCAAGCAAGAGGTGGGGGGCACTGCTGGGTTTATGAGCTGGAGCTCCTTTCGTGAGTGTCTGGCTTCAGGAGTGCAGACATCGCCACCATGTAAGCTGCAGTTGTCACCTCACCTCCCATGGCTGACATTGCCAGCAGATCATGCCAGTCACCGCTGAAATTTGGCAGAAGAGACAATGTTCCTACCCTTGGGGTACTGGGTCCAAACTAAGGGAATAGGCTGGGTGCACATTGGGGAGCCAACATTAGTGTGGAAAGTTCCACCTAAGGGAGGAGGAGCTCACTTCTGGGCTCCCTGAGCAAAGGAGCAGACCAAAATTAAAGACCAGACAAGGACACTGGAAACTGTTTCAGGCGTCCAGACAGATGGGTCCTTGGGGAGCAGATGCTCAGTAACTGCTTGATGAATGACCATGGAGAGCAGAACAGAGATGGTCTATTCTGGTATTATTGCAACCTCTTGCTTATAAGCCAAGAGGGTGTTTGCTGAACTCCAATGTGAAGCTGGAGTTTGAAGGTCTTCAAAGCTGATCTCATGCGCTGCTTCACTCACTGGCAAGTTCTTGGTCTCTTTATGAGGTTAATTTACATAGATTAATTCTGATCCAAGGGGCCTCCAAGCACAGCTGCAGGTGACCATGAGAACAGGTTTCTCTTAGTGGCAAATAGAGGAATCTGTGGGATGGCAAAGATTTGGGACAGTGGAATCTCATATTTAAATGCAAGGTCTTAATTTGTCACTAATGAGTGAATCCTAGTGTTGTCATTTATTTATGGGCTTTTTATTTCTACTTTTTCTTTCTTCTTCACCTTTATTTGTTTTGGATTTGGAAGCCACAGCTTGTGTTTCTCAAGGTAACTCCTGGCTTTGCTCAGAGGACCAAATTTGGTCCTAAGGACAGAAATGAGTTTGACTGATGTAAGGCAAGGTCCTTTTTCCCTTGTATTGTTTCCCCCAGCCCAAAATAGACTATCACCTTAGTGGCTTTTGTTGTTTTGTTTTGTGATGCCTGGGACTTAACCCAGAGTCTCTCTCTTCAATGCCAGTGTTCCATTTCTTGGGCAAAAGGGATTACAAGTGGACAAAGTTTAGGAAGCGCTATTATAAGGAATCACTACCTTTCTAGCCTTGTCCTCCAGGGTTTGATCTCTTTTTAGCTACATTTTTCTCTATGATTTCCAACCCACTGCTCTATCCTAAAGGCTCACATTATTTGCCCATGATCTTCCACTTGCCCATCAGTGGTCTATATGGAATCTGAAGATAATTTGTGTTCTGTATAATTTTGCTGAAATTCTTCACATTTATTCTAGTTCTTGTTTTTTATTTGTCCATTGCCTAAACAAATTCTTGCCCCTCACATATTAGGAAGAGTACCTGGTTAAACTAGAAAGCTACATTGCAAAGTAAAAAAGGGGAAAAAAGTTCCATGCTCCAACTCTACTTTTTAACTCTCCAGGCTATGCTCAGGAGGCCCAAGGCCTCTTGCCAGCAATTCTTAGCCATCTGGTCTATGGGTTCCATATGAGGGCCCAAGGATATCATTATGATGAGGCTCTGTGGTACCTAAAGGTACTCAGGCACCTCCAAGGTCATAACCAGTGGTGTTCAGAGCCCTTGAATATTTCCCCCAGCTAGGCTTGCTAAAATCAGGTGCTACCAAAGATGGAACTAGGGCCAGCCACATGTGAGGCCTGAGTCCCAGCTCTTCTGCCTTCCTTGGGTTCCTCATACACTTGCTTATACGAAGTTGTGCTTCTAGCCAGGGTGTAGGTACATGTTATCAATTGTAGC
This sequence comes from Suncus etruscus, assembly GCF_024139225.1. NCBI lineage: Eukaryota > Metazoa > Chordata > Mammalia > Eulipotyphla > Soricidae > Suncus > Suncus etruscus. The sequence continues at coordinate 71,110,195 of NC_064856.1, forward strand.
GCTGGCTGGGTTGCACCCTTCAATTACAGCATTTGAATACATTGGGCCATAGTGCATTCAGAAATTACTTGCAGTACTGGAAATCACAGACAGATAACAGAGCTGCCAGGGTCTACTTGGTATCCATTGAAAGCACCAGACATTGAACTTGCAGCCTCATGCTGGCAAGTCAAATGTTTCAAGTCACCAAGCTATCTCCCAATAGCTCAAGAAGTGTTTGGGGCTGGAGAAATAGCACAGCAGTAGGGCCCAAAACCCAAAACAAACAAATAAACAAAGAAAAACAAAATAAAAGAAAAAACTGTGGAAACAAATACGAAACCTACAATACTTCTTGAGAGAGCCAGAGACAAAAAAAATGTGTATGTTTAAGAGTGGGGATATAAAACATGACTTCTAGTGAAGTAGAGTATGAAAACCTCCTATCTCTTTTCCTTCAGCTCTTTCCTCAAAGCAGCCTTCTATTAGCTGGATGTGTAGCCTGAACACCTGACTGTAAAAACACAGACCACCCTCATTCAGTCCCGAGTTCTTTTTTTTTTTTTTTTTTTTTTGGTTTTTGGGCCACACCCTGTGACGCTCAGGGGTTACTCCTGGCTATGCGCTCAGAAGTTGCTCCTGGCTTCTTGGGGGACCATATGGGACACCGGGGGATCAAACCATCCTAGGCTAGCGCAGGCAAGGCAGGCAGGCACCTTACCTCCAGCGCCACCGCCCGGCCCCTCAGTTCCGAGTTCTAACATAGAGACTGATCAATCCAGCTAAGCCTAATATCACTATAGAACCAAGTTAATCACTGCTCAGGAGGTTACTGGGGGAAAAAAGTACTTTATCTGTCAGTAAAGCATTAGAACAGTACATAGCTCAATGCTTAATACAAATAAATATGTCTAACCTAATTTTTTGGGATAATAGTCTCTTAGGATTCTATAGGGGGAATGTCTTTTATTTAGAACCTGTGGTTTATTGATTTGCCAGTTAGTTAGGACAATATGAGTGTTTGAAATTGGGCCAAGTATTGATATCTGGATGTGGAAAATTCAGAATGTGTGGTTTGGGTTTCCTGTTTGTAAGTCAGATAGTCACCCGCTGACTTGAAGGTACTGTAAGATACTATTTTCTAAGAAGAGGCATCTTCATTCTTCAAGACATAATATTCTCAAGCTACTTTCTCTTTCCATCTAGTGTCTGTGTCCTGCTATCCAGTACCCTAGAGATGAGTGAGGCTTTGAGCTGGGATGGCTACCAATTAGGGCAGTTTTCTCTCTGCTTAGCTGACAACACTTAATACCTAGCAGATTAAAATGATCTCAGAGTACCTTACAATAGGTCTTTTCCAGAAGAAAAGAAGCAACATAGGCCAGATGGATCTAAATTGAACACACTTTACTCGACACTTAATTTCCCTTACTCAGAGAGCACAAAGCATTTGGCAGCCTTCTGGGAATACTTCCCAAGCAGTGACTGTAGTTTTAACCATTCAATGACCATTAACCATATTGAGCCCCACAGGGCTTAGCTCTCAATCCACCACCAAGAAGAACCATCAGAAATTACCATTTACCCTGGGAAAATGTCTTCTAAGTAGAGCCAACTAATCTTTTTCCAATAAAAGCAGAGCTCAAGCAATACTAACAACCATGCTAGGCCTTAATCTGAAGAGGCAAAGGAAAAAGAAGGTTGTGAATTTTCTCCTCAGTAGTAAGTTTACCATCTTTTCTAATTAAGGTGTCCTGGCTGTGCTGTCACTTTCTATGGCGATGCAATTCTGAAGCGATTGTAATCTCACAGGAAAAACCTTGGGAGGTAGATTTCTCACCCATTATATCCTATTCACCTTTCATAGCCACCTACCAGATCAGGTCGACTCAGTGATGCATCCTGTGTACAGTCCAACTCTTGCATCCCAACTCCACAGTCTGGTTCTTAGTTTAATAAAGTGTATTGGAAATCCTGGGAATTTTATTGGTACTCAACTAAGGGCAAACATGTCAACAGTGTAATTAACTAATTGTGCCCCTATAATTCTGTAATTTAATCTTATGAATCTTTCTTTTATCAATTCATTTAATTAACCTTAATCACCTTATCTGTTAAGGATGCCTTATCTGTTAAAGGGAAAGCAATGTCATATTGAGAGTAATATTGTCAAGAAGCAAAGATTCTATTACACATGCCAATACCTGGTAGGAGAAGGGAAGAGATTCCCAGTAAAATGTAATAGGATTGACATGTATGCTTATTCATACTCCTCAAACTACACCTAAGTGAGCAAAGATTAGTGCAAAGATTAAGAACAATAAAACCAAAACAGTATAGCCTTGATCTTTAGAAACAAAAAAGATAATTTCAAGGTAATACTTCCATATCAGTTATCCTTTCAATAACAAATCACCCCAAAGCATAATTGTTTAAGACAAAAACATTTTTTGTGTGTGAGGTAGTTTTTTTATTTTTTTGTTTTTGCTTTTTTGTTTGTTCATTTGTTTTTGATTTTTGGGTCACAGCCGGCAGTGCTCAGGGGTTACTCCTGTCTCTATGCTCAGAAATCGTCCCTGGCAGGCACGGGGGACCATATGGAATGCAGGGCTTAGAATCACCATCCTTCTGCATGCAAGGCAAACACCCTACCTCCATGCTATCTCCCCGGCCCCAAACATAGACATGCAGCACTAAAACATGATCTAGAAACAAATCAGGTGTCCAACAACCAATAAATAAGTGAAGAAATTGTAGACTGTACACATAATGAAATTCTACACAATAATAAGAAAACAAAAAAGTTTGCTTTAAAGTTGATAAAACTACAGGATATAACTGTGAGATAAGTCAGAAAGAGGACAATAATATTGGATGATATTACACATATGTGAAAAAAAGAGAATAGGCAATGTACAAAGAAAAAATAAACCCTTAGACTCTGACAACAGAACTAGGGTTACAAAAGAGGTTTGCAGGTGGTTGAGGTGACGAGGAAAGAGGATGATCAAGAAAGAATCAAGTGGTGGAGAAATATTGGCTCTTTGATGGCATTCCTACAGCCTAAATAGTAACACAGTTGTTTATAAAAACCACTTGACTTCCATCTTTAAAAAGTGGGAAGAATAATTATGTTTCTGTTGACTAGAAGTGATATCTAATGATGCTATACACTCAGAGGTATACTGAACTAGAAACAGGTAGAGAAGAGAGATTGATATAGCAAACCAAAGAAAGGAATCTAAATGAGTGACAAAAAAAAAAAAAAAAAAAAAACATTAGGAAAACGGTTTATTCCTATAGATTCAGAAATTGCAGGCACCAAGTTAACTGAAACCCAAGCTGTAGGTGGCGCTAAAATCAGAGGGCCGAAAGTGCAAATCCTATCATCATTCTGACAATGTCTCCCAATGACAACAATCTCTCTATCACCATGTCTCTGCAAGATCTCAACACCATCATCTCTCTCTGGACTACAAGAGCATACTTCCTACAAGTCACCCAACCTCTCACCTGTGCTGTTTCCCCTCAAATGTTCTCCATAGAGCCATTATAATTATGTTTCTTCAACAAATCATCTCAAATCATGGCCCTGTCTAAAATCCTTTCTCTATTGCTCATTGTTTAGAGAACCAAGTGTCAACTCATTGGAATAGCCCTCAGGCCTCTTCACCTCCTTCCAGCCTCATCAATTGTCACCTGTCAGCTTTGACTCCAGCCTCCTCAGACTTATTTTTATTCTGTCATGTTCTGATTTTCTGCAATGTTTTTGCATGCCTTGGATACTAATATTCTCTGTTCTCACAGGCTTGATTGTTGGCCTGCTAAAAATTTATTTTTTTTTGGTCTTTTTAGCTTCAGAACCCTGAAATTTCTTGGGGGGTTGTGAAAGGTGCACACCCTAGTTTTGGAAGTGTACCTGTATCCCAGTTCTGGCTAATTATTTATAAAAGAATGTCTCGATGGACTCTTTGGGAAGATTTTCCCTTTCTGAGAAGAGGAAGGTATGTAAGCAAAAACTCCATTCTCTTTTCTGTTGTTTTCCCCAGCTCTGAAGTGGTTTTAGGACCCTGCTTATGGCTGACAGTAGGGAAAGAATAGGGGTGCTGATGAGAGCACAGGATTCCTGGATCTATGGCACCTCTACTAACAATTGCTTGTTAATTGTTAAAAACAAAACCCAGGTGTTTGTCTTTTTATTTTTATTTACACTAATTTTTTTACAACATTATTGACTAAACATTTCTTGAAATCCAAAGTATTTATGCTAGATCTATCTTTCCTTTCCAGCCTAAACTCTGCTCATACTTCAGTAATCAGCAAAAAATCTATACCACCTGGAGTCTATTATACAACTGTGTCCCCAGACCCTATGTACCTGGGGCTCTTTTAACTATAGCATAGTGTTCAGAAGCCAAATGACTTAGATTCATAGCCACACTTTACCACATGCTATGTTATTACATGCTACATACTATTTGGTAACCTTGTAAAAGTTTTCCCCTCTGTGCCTTATCTATGTTAGTTTGCTAAAAATTTATTTTAGTTTGCTCATCTATTAAATATGATGAAGACTACCACCAACCTTATCTGTCATATGGATTCAATGGGTTTGTGTATGCTTTGTACCTGGCACCTGACAATCATTTCATCAATGTTTGTTGTTATTGACAGAAGCTTCATTGTGGTCTATATCAGGAGTCTAAAAGTCCTCTTTCCTGACAGTAAAGCTAATGAAAGAAGTGGCTAATTTATTGCTCTGACTTAACTCCTCATGGAGTTAACTCCTTAACTCCTATCCTAGAGAGACTGTCCAGCATGTATTTATTGAATAGAAATAAACCCTTATTATCCAGTATAAACAATATGCAAAAAGTAAACTATGTCAATCATTGTTCCAATTGGAAAAAATTTCTCTTCACATAAAGATATTGAGTTTAGAATCAGCAACTTAGAGAGTTCTAAACTAGAGAAGGAAAAAATTCTCATTGTTGTCTTAAAGGACAAAGTACCTATGTACTGATAAAATCTCCAGCTAGCAAGACTCACTCAATCAAGAAAAAAATCGTTAGATCAGCTAGTAGATATTTAACTGTTGCTATTGGGCTGACTGTAAGCATTTTGCCTTGTCCTTGTCTGAATCTGGCCTTCTGAAGATGAAGTCAGTAATCAAACGTAGGATGAAGGCCATGTATCAAAGCATACCCATTCCAGATAATCAACCCCAATGGCTTTCTGGTGTCATTTTATTTGCCACGATTTTTATCACCACTGAGACTCGCCAGGGCAACCCTCACTCTCTCTGAGAGTTGTTATCTTTCACTAGTGCTGCAACTTTATGACAATCATCTCTTGTATGTTGTGCAAATCACAAAGAAATATCCGGTACAAAAATGATCACAAGTATTTTCTGGTAAGTGTGCAATTTCATTCCCTTGTGCCTCTGACAATAAGTACAACAAAGAAAAATACTCCCTGGATCTTTAGAAAGCTTCTACCATTGATCCTCATGAAAATTTATTTTCTTATCTCTTTCCTTTCCCTTCACATTGAGGAATGGTGGCATCTTTTCTTTGCAGGAACTCGGTAATTGGAAAACTGGTTTACAAATCTGGTAACTTTTTCTTTCCTACAGATTTTTCTTTCATCATGCATCAAACTAAGAGAAAGAGAAAAAAACAGGGGCATGGGAAGAATGGAGTCTAGTGAAATGTAGAAGAAAAAAAAAAAAGGAATCTGTATAATACTTCTACTGATTACAAAAAGTATACAAAGGAAACTAGAGGCACTTGACCATCTTTTATGTTTTTTATTTTTATTGTAATTCTATGATTTAGCGAGATTTTTTTTTCTTTTTTTTTTTTGAGATAGGGAAAAAGGTTTTATTTTATTTTTTTATTATTATTTATACAAGTACAACAATTTTAACCAATGGGAGCATAAACACAATTTGATGGCGGGAAGGATAAAGAGGAACCTGGCAGGATGGGGGGAGGGGAAGCAAATTCTTAAACAAATAGCTAATTGATATTTACGCAAATACAATTATTTGTTTAGCCTATTTTCCATTTAGATCTATCTTTTGTGCAAGCAATAAGGATCATAATTTAAACTTTACAAAAACATATCTATAACTACATGCTTGAGAGCAGTTATAAAAACAGGTTCCATGGAAAGGTTAAGGAATCTGGTTAAGCCAGATTCTTTGTGCTGAGCTAAATTTATTTGCAGAGTTTTCTGTTGGTTCGGGGCTATGCAAACTTTTGTGGCTTGAATCAGGCAGGCGGTGAAAAATTCATTCAGAGTTCCTTTGATATGTGGGGTGCTCGGTCTCCCACATCTCCCCCTGTTTAGTATACAATATGGAAGGGACAGGCGTGCCTCGGTGGACTGGCCACACTGGGTGAAGAGGTGTGGGGCTTCCAGTCACCGCATCTGCTACCCTTGAGTCAGTCGTTTCCAAAGCTTGGCAAGGCGCGAGTGCACAGATTGAGGTCTATGTGCCAGCTCCTCGATAACTTCAAACTTAAGTGGCGGAGAGTTGGCAGGAGGGGAGATGTCAGGTGTCAGCTGGTCTTCTGAGGTGCATAGTTGTTGGTACAGAACCTTTGAGTCCTTTCTGGTTGCTTCATCCACTTGATTCTTTACGAAGGTGGTGAGTTTGCGAAAAGCCCAAGGACCAAAGGAAACTAGCAACATAAAGCCAATGAAGGGCCCCAAAAAGGCTGGGAGCACTATTGTTATCCATGGAGTGGTAGAAAACCAATTTTTGTACCAGCTCTCACTCTGCTCTATATCTTTTTGTCTATTTACTAAATTATCCTCTATGTGTTGAATGCTATCTCTAGCTAAGCCGAATTTATTTTAAAAAGCAACATTTTACTCTAAGGATGACACAAATTCCCCCCTCCCTCAAAAAAAATGTTAATTTTGAACCACGGCGGTTATTCTGCACTCTTTGCTAGGAAATCAACAGTAGTGTAAACTTCTTTAAGTTTGTAAACATTTTTAGCAACAGTTATAAGGCATTAGCAGATTCTAGAGTATGAACCAATGAATAAATATTTGTGCTTACACCAATAACACCTAGGCCTTTTAATAAGGCTAGGGTGATGGCAGTGTTTGATTTTTGTACTGCAGCGGGGGAGAGACACAAGATTATATTTAAGAGGTAATAAGGCAATTTTTAATCTAACAGTCAATTTAGACATTAAAACAACCAAAACACAGTGGTACTAGGACTAAAGAAACAAATGTAAAACAATGGGGGAGATAAGCTAGTGAAACAGGCAAAAAAACGTTAAATTGGGGGCAATCATGAACTGAAAGAAGAAATCAACGACAAGAATTTGATTACAATTTTAGGGGGAATCATATTGGGTACCAAAAGGCAAAGTTCAAGTTCCACCACCTGTTCCAAGGTGAAGCCGAAGTGAGGCTTGGGGCTGGATTGCAAGGCGAGGGGGTCAGAGACAGGCAGGGGGTCGCCAAAGCAGAAGGGTGGTTGAGATGAATAGCAGATAGGCAGGGTCAGTGATGGTGGAGGCGTTGACCATCTGCAGGATGAGGTTCGAGGTGGAAACTGGACCAACAGGTTTGATGGTTAATCTAGGCATTAACAAAGCTAATAGTCATGATAAGCAAGAAACATTTTAGTAACAATATGGGGAGAATGTCCAGTGGAGCTGGGAGCTTCAATGAAGATGGAAGTGTTATTAACCACAATGGTTTGATTGCAAATGTTTGATAGTTGGACAGGGGGGGCATATATGGTCCTGTCCTCATTCACTTTAAAACAGCCTGTCACCCCTCCTGCTAGCCCACCATTCCTGCCGGACCTGTTTCTGACTGACTCTGCCTAAGGGGAATGCTGGATGATACTCTGCCTGGCAGCCCTTCTATAAACCTTCAGCATGCCCACTGCTACCAACAACCCTGCTGACCTCTACTGGGGAGCTGAGACTCATCAAGGCATACCTTTGACACAGGTCATGGGTGTGGGACCTTGATTTAGCGAGATATTTTTATAAAACAGTCATTTCAGGCATTAAGTGTTCAAATACTAATCACACCACCAGTGTGACTATCTCCTCACCAGTACCAGGGTCCCTAATTTCCCACCCAGCACCATAGCCTGCTTCCATGCAAGTACAAACACATTTACTTCATACTGTTTGATTCAACACAAAAGCAAATGTAATTATCAAAACTTAGGTAAACAGGGTTAATTTGAAATGATTGTTATATCTCTCCGTGGTGTTACTAAAGTCAGTGTCTATGGATTTACTGGGCAGTAATTGGTGCTAGCTGAGCCTTCTCTGTTACTGTTTAGACTCACTGAGCATGGTATATTACCATGTAACATTGCAATCAGAATTCCTGTAATACTACGGGTTGAACTATTGTGAGATGTTAAGGTGTTGCATGGCCAATGCTATGAGGTCCAGGATTTATATATCTGAAAAAAGATATTAGTGGGTTGTAAGCTTGATAAGGTTAAGTTGCAGAGCTGGACCCTTTCTGTTGGAGAGTGTAGGGTGTGGCTTTAAGCTACTGAAGTTCATATAGGGAAGGGAATCTGCTCTGAGAAGAGGCATTCTATCCTTGCCCAGCACAAAACTAAAATCACAGGAGGAATTTTTCTTTAGCAATATAATTTGAAGGGGGTGTTCTTTTATGACTGAAACTCAACTACAAGCATGTTTGTAATCATGGTGCTTAAAAAAAGATATTTAAAAAAAGGAAAAAAAATGATGCATTAGATAGAAAACAATCTAGGGCAATATACTGTGGAGAATAAACCTGTTTGTATCTCTAAAAATATTAAGAGATTAATTCAATCATTAGAGAATAGCTCTTTTTGAGTTATAAAATGTTTAGATTTTTATGCAAGTGAATTATTTGTACACAATATTTACTGTAGCTACAAATGACATACTTGTCTTGAGGATAGTATTCCAGTTGGAATTTTGGATACTGTGAACAATAATCAAGTTTTGAGCATTGTAAACAGGAGAAATGCTGCATTGTTTTTGCATCAGTAATATATTCCTCCAGAAAGTAGTTTACTCTGCTGTACTTAGAAGTAAAGTCACTTCCACATTTAAAAAGTTATTTTAACCTTTGGATAAATCAGAACATAAATTGCCTATGTAAAGGGTGTCAGATTCAAAAATAATTCCATAACAGAGAAGCCATGACAGTAACAACAACAGCATTAGCAACAGCTTACATTCATCAGGGATTGTATTTAGCTTTTCAGTCTATAATTCATCCACTACTCACAAATCCATGAAATAACTTCTATTACTTCATTTTCACAACACAAAAATAAATCTTAGAAAGCTTAAAGATTTGTGCCGAGTATTAATTGGTGAGAAAGCGAGGACTCAAATAAGGTATTGCTCCAGAGCACTAATACCTACCAGATCATCACATGTCACATGCTGAAGGTGTCTGGGATCAGCATACCGGATCTCAGGAATGCCTGTGCCTAGCTCCTTCCCTTCTCAGGGCTTTTGATCTGAGAAGCATAGGTATTTTGTTTTGTTTTTGGTTTTGCTTTTTGGGGTCACACCCATCAGTACTCAGAGGTTACTCCTGGCTCTATGCTCAGAAATTGCTCCTGGCAGGCTCAGAGGACATATGGGATGCCGGAATTCGAACCACTATCCTTCTGCATGCAAAGCAAATGGCTTACCTCTATGCTATCTCTCCGGCCCTGAGAAGCCTAGTTTTGATCAAAGAACTCTCTCTCTCTCAGTTTCTCTCTCTCTCTCAGTTTCTCTCTCTCTCTCACACACACACACACACACACAAGCATGAAATAGGAGGTGCATAGTACAGATGACACGTGGATTTGTTTGGATAAATTACTTTATTTAAAGAACATAGTTGCTCATAATATGTTTGTTGCAAAATCAGTCCTACCACATATCTAATTGATCATTCAAAACAATATTTTACATGTATATTTTGTGTTCATCTACAGCTTTTGAGGTCATGATATGACCAAATTTTACTTACCAAGCACATTGAGACAGAGATTTGGCGGAGAAGGGAGGTCTTTATTTACACTGGCTGGCTGGGCCAGGGACCAGAGCTAGGCAAAGCATCCAAGCTATTGTTAGGGGATCAGGGGTAACAAGAGCACTTATATAGAGCATCTGGAGGTATGTGGCTTTTTTCTGTTGTTATTTTAACTGAATTAGCATAAGGTTTGCATTTACAAAGTTGTTGATAGTTGAGTGCCAGTCATACAATGTGACTTCACAAGCAGTCAAACTGCATATGACTTCTTACCTTGCATGAAACAGACAGGGCAGTCATTGGTTTAAAGTACAAGAATGACATTGGGATTATAGTACAGTCAGGATATAAAATAAGGAATTAGAATTATGGTTTCATCAAGGGAAGTTGGGCAGGATTGTTTCTCTGAAATCATGGGGTCTTGTGGTTTTCAGGTAATAACATCAACTCACCAAAGCTTTGGAGTTTCCTCAAGTTGTGGTACTCACATTACTGGCCATGAAACACACTCCATTAGTTTCAGTGCTTGCTCAAATGCTTGCCAAAAGTTGCATCTGTGTTTATGGTACTTGAACACATTTGGTCTCAATGCAGCCAGAAAGACCTTGCAACTTTGGGGATCACATTATGAGCAACCAGGCTCTTACTCAATGCATGTGGGCTTTCCTGGGGATCAAATTCTTGGCTTTACTTGCCAGACAGGCACTTTAGCCACTGAGTCATCTCTGGGCCACTGTGTAAGTCACCTTTTATTACTATTGACTCTTCATCCCTGTCACTTCCTTGCTGTTTCACCTGGGACCCCCTTCCAAATGATCTAGCCTGCATCAAAAGCTTGCCTCAGTCTCTTGTTAGAATCCTTTCCCCAAGCTTCCCAAACTGAAGTAATAAAGCTATAAATATTTCTTTCCTCTTTGGATATATAAGTATGGAACCCACTATTCCTTCTGGATGGCCTGACTTCTACAACCTGAGTCTGATAACATGAAATTGGAAGATGCACCAACAGTATCCAAGTCTCGGAGATTCTAACGTTCTGGCAGCTGTCCTCCAGGTCCCCTTGAAGTTTACTATGTCTTGACCTTAACCTTGTCATCACTTGGTAGCAGAATTTTGGTAGCAGAATTCACTGGTTGTGAATTGAAAAATCCTTTTGCAGTCAAGAATGCTGGTAGGATGCTTTTTCCCTTTCTTTGTGTGTGTGTTTTTTTTTAAATCTATGACGTGAGACAAAATAATTAATTTAATGCTCTCCCCTCAAGAAAACAAAACAGGGGCTGGAGATATAGCACAGCAGTAAGGCGTTTGCCTTACTTGCTTGAGACCAACCTGGGACGAACCTGGGTTTGATTCTCTGCAACCCATATGATCCCCTGAGCCATCCAGGAACAATTTCTGAGCACAGAGCTAGGAATAACCCCTGAGCACTGCCAGATGTGGCCCCAAATCAAACAACAAAAACAACAAAACCCAACAACAAACAGCCCCCCCAAAAAAACAAAAACTAAACTAAAACAAAACAAAAACATAAATTAGAATAAAGGTCTAAAGGGAAAATACTGGGGATGGCCTTGACGATGTCACCTAAAATAGCCCATTTTGAAGCGCAGTCCGCCACTCTGTAGTATCTGTGAAACCAGGCCTCTGTGGAACAATAGGCTCACTGATCCATGAGTCTGCACAGACAGTCACACTCCTAAATGCTCCCCCAGTCTGACAGGCAGAGGGGCTTTCCTTTGTCAGTCCCACCAATCACGCACACTCCAAGAATGGTCTGGATATAACAACTCATTTGGCCCCAAAGCTGTGCCCAGGTTAATGACTTGGAAAAACATGTCATCATCCTTGTAATCTGCAGAAACCAGAGGGCCCTGAATCACACATTGTCACTGCAGAAGGAACAGTCACAAATCCTGCACATTTCAGCCATGTTTGCATTATTTTCACAATTGTTTCATTAAGTCCTATGTAAACAGATGGGCTTATTTTTTGGGTCATAATAGTTGTAAATTGTGGATATTGTGCATACTGACAATTGCAAATATTTGTATTTGGCAAGTAATAGTCTTTCCATTAAAAATTCCTTTATGCTAACTCTAGTTTTGCCTTTATGGAAACATACTGTGGCTTTTGTTGCCATGGTATTTTTCTATAGCCAGAGGTAAGTCACAGATTGCTGGGCGTCATTTGGAAGAGGGATGGACACAAACCACAAAACACAGGCACTCTGCTCAGCGCTTAGAGACATCTTCCTAGCCAGCTGCTTTTCTGTGTCTTAGAGGCAGACATTAAAATATATATTCATGTAAGTGTGTGCTTATACTAATAAGATGTAGCCTATTCTCAAAAATGTACAATTCCTTTAAGTAATTCCATGTTTGGGAACTTACACCAGGAATACAAATTAGAGGTGTGAACAAATTATGGACTAAAATATAGATAAATATAATGCTTTGGTATTTTTGGTTAATATAGACACAATCCAATGTATAATCATTTTTTATTTAAATTGTAAAGTGCTCATATTATGAAAAACTATGCAGCAATTCAAAATGGTAATGTGGGGGGTGGGGCTTCAGTGACAGTGACAAAGCACTAACTGTATTCAAGGCTTTCTATTTTATTGCTGGTACCACATAGCCTCCTAAACACTACCAGGTGTGAGCTCCCCCAAAATAAATGAATAAAATTATGATTTAGATTAAGTTCAAAATTTAGGCGTCAGCAAGGGGATTTCTTCTGAGAACTCTGTATATGGGTGGTTGTCCTTCCCCTGTAACTTTACCTTATCCTCTTTCTTTGCATCATTGTTATCATAATTAAAAATAAAACATTTAAAAAAATTATGATTTAGATGTCAAGGCATTGATGCAGAACCATATCAACATTAATATAAAAAGATAGTTGTAAGAGATTGAATAGCATAATATTAGTATTTTGGAAAATAGAAACTATATCTCTATACACATGAAAATATAAAAGTTTGAGCTGGGGACATAGTTCAAGGGGCTGAAGCATATACTATGTACATGAGATGCTGGGGTTCAACCCCAACACAGCCTGATCCACTGAGTACTACCAGGAGTGATGAACCTAAGAAATGGAAGGCAGTAGCCTCTTTGCACCAATGCTGTGGTCCCCCCCCAAAATCTAGAAGGTCTGACACTAAAATGTTAATGTGACTTTCAAGGGTTGTAGAACTATATATGTTTTTTTAAATTTTATAAATGTTTATAATAAACATATTTTAAAATATGAATTATAAAATTTGTAAGATGCAAAATAATATAGCTTTGAGAAACAATAAAGTTATAAAAAATATAAAATGATGTTTGTTTTGGGGGAAAACCACACCCAGTGGCACTCCAGGATTACTCCTGGCTCTGCACTCAGAGATTACTCCTGGCCAGCTCTGAGATCATATGGAATGCCAGGTATCCAACCCAGTTGGTGTGTGCAAGGCAAATACTTACACACAGTGCTATTGCTTCGGCCCCAAGAGCTTAATATTTTTTAATTCACTTGTTTTCCTGTATAAGGGTTTAAGTAGAAATACAGAAGCTAAAGAAATCTAGCTACCTGTCTTTCACAAATTGACAATTTAGAATAGCATTGGCTAACAAAATTTTCTGAAATGAAAAAAAAATTTTGCATTGTTTAATGTAAATAGCTATTTGGCACTATAAATATTACTTTAAATGTAAGTAGCCATAGATGTGGATACTTTATAATGATTTCTATAGAAGAAAAACATGCTAAAAATTTATTATAGTGTATTAACTGCAAGATAACCACAAAGAACAGAGATGTTAACTCTGTTCATACAAAACTAGAGAGGAGATGTTTGGAAGGTAATGAGTCTTAAAGTATAGTTAGAAAGCCACTCTGGAGAGAAGAAAAGATCATGTGTCAACAAGATACATAAAATAAAACTAGAGAGAAATCTTATTTTGTAACATCTCTAAATGAATAGTGTCATTTCCAACCCACTAAAACTCAACTTCTCATAGCAGTAGGTTCTCTCACTGTGCCAAGCCCTGTATAGCAGATGTCATATATTTTTAGTTCATGCTATCATCATAAGAACCTCACTCTAGGGCCAGACAAGTAGCGTGAAGGTAGGGTGTTTCCCTTTCATGCAGAAGGACGGTAGTTTGAATCCTGGCATGCCATATGGTCCCCCGAGCCTGCCAGGAGCGATTTCTGAGTGCAGAGCCAGGAGTAAACTTTGAACGTTGCCGGGTGTGACCAAAAACAAAATAAAACAAAACAAAAACAAACAAAAAAAGAACCTCACTCTAAAAGAAAACAAAAGGGGCCAGAACAACAGCACAGTGGGTAGGGCATATGCTTTGGATGGGCCGAACAGAGTTTAATCCCTGTCATTCCATATGGTCCCTGAATTTGACAGGAGTGATTTCTATGTGCAGATCCAGGAGTAATACCTGGCACCACCAGGTGTAGCCCAAACAACAAGAAAAACAAACAAACAAGCAAACAAGGAAAATGAGACTCGGAGTATCTTTAAATGTCCATGAACACTTAGTTTTTATGTAGTTAAACTTTGATCAAGTCAAGCAATTGAGCTCTTTTTTTGTTTGTTTGTTTGTTTTTTGGGTCACACCCGGCAGCACTCAGGGGTTACTCCTGGCTCCATGCTCAGAAATCGCTCCTGGCAGGCACAGGATATAGGATGCCGAGGATATAGGATGCCGAGATTTGAACCAATGACCTTCTGCATGAAAGGCAAACGCCTTACTTCCATGCTATCTCTCCGGCCCCACAATTGAACTCTTGACTCATGTCCAGTTCTGATACACTCTTTTAACTAGATCATTGTGGTTCTACCCAGGAAGATATTTAGAATGAAAATAGAAACATGAAATGGAATTATGCCAAAAAAGAAAAAAGAGATGTCTTGGATTACTCACAAATCTAATGGTGATATCCTAGGAAACAAGTCACCATTATGAGCTAACTTCTGATTATCTGTCAATAATAGTAAACCTAACCAGCCTCTATTGAATGTTCAGAAATCAATAAGACCATGTTTGGTATCAGTGTTCATGGATTCCCCGGGTCTGGTTTGCAAGAGTGATTCACCAAGTAACAAAAATTATAACATCCTGAAATTTATTTATTGTCCTCATCACTGTCTCTTTTTAAACCTTCTTCAGATTCAACTTAGTAACTTCAGTTCACTCTATCAACTACCTAGACAGTAAAACTTTCCAGTATCCGTTCTGCTCTACTTGTGGGAAATCCTGGTAGGTTTTCACACTTCTCCCCTTCTCCCCCCCCCCCCCCCACTGCTAACTAGGACAGCAAAAGGCAGCCAAGGGAAAGGAACAATCAGAGAAAAGAGAGAATCTTCCTTTCTAATACTCCACAACATACTATATTCTTGTACCCCATATATTCAAAAATCTTATATCCAATAATGAATAATTTTCAGTAATAAATAACATTAACCTCTTTTACAAGACTATCCTCTCTCGTTTGAGGGCTAGGAACTTTGAGCAGATAAATAAAAAGAAGCATAAGAGATTAATTTTAAGCATAGGAGAGTTGAATTATCTGTCTGCCCTCTGATTTAAGGTGAAATATAGCACTTTTATCTTTTAGACAGCCTCAAACTTAGTCAACCTAAAAGAGTAACTAGTTAGCATTTTTCTTAGCATATTCAAATAAGGAAAATAACCTGAATTAAAAATATATTATTAGTCACCATTTGGTAGAAACAATTATTGAAGCAATTCAATCACTTTTCAAGTAATGAAGAACATGACACTTCATTAGAACGCACAAAGTGCTAAGAACAATGAGGAAACTTAGGAGCTCAACTGTAGTTGCGAATAGGGAGAGGAACCTTGGCAAATCTGCAAACTCATCAAAACATTTGATCCTGGTTGACGAGGACCTAAAATCAAAACTCAATGCACTGGCAACAGAAATTAAGGAAGCATTAGCCATTGTTTGACTGAAATTAAACAATCAATAGATGAGAAATTTAACCTATTCAATGATCTTTCAGAAGATAAGAGAATCCATTCAATGGAATTGGAGGAGCTAAAGTACACATTATCAAGTCATAGTGGTAGAATCACAAAGATTGAGAAGCATGTAGATGAACTTAAAGACAATTACAAGTCAGCATTGAGAAGAAGTCAAAAATGCATGTATTGCATGTAAAAGAAAACCATTTCAGTGTGAATCACATCTTTCTCTTGGTCTATAAACTGTTGATTTGGATTTTGTGGGACTTCTCTTGTTTATAATTAGTTGACCTCTGTATATCCTAGATTACTAAACTGATCTTGTTAACAATGATTCTCAAAAAGTGGACTTTTTTTTGCTGTGTCCCTTTCAGGAGAGTGCAGGAAATTCTGTTGGTATTAGGTATGTATACTATATTATGTAACCAGTTTGGAACAAAGTTTAGGATTTGTGAAGTTCTCTGTA
The DNA here is from genome assembly GCF_024139225.1 of Suncus etruscus. Classification (NCBI taxonomy): domain Eukaryota; kingdom Metazoa; phylum Chordata; class Mammalia; order Eulipotyphla; family Soricidae; genus Suncus; species Suncus etruscus. The sequence continues at coordinate 71,126,665 of NC_064856.1, forward strand.
TTGCTATATTTTTGTAAATAGTTAAAACTAAACAAACTGATAATCATCAAAAAATAAAGAGGAGTCAAAAAAGAAAAGAGACATAAAAATGGAAGACAAGGGCCCGGAGAGATAGCACAGCGGTGTTTGCCTTGGAAGCAGCCGATCCAGGACCAAAGGTGGTTGGTTTGAATCCCGGTGTCCCATATGGTCCCCCATGCCTGCCAGGAGCTAGTTCTGAGCAGACAGCCAGGAGTAACCCCTGAGCAATGCCTGGTGTGGCCCAAAAACCAAAAAAAAAAAAAAAAAAAAAAAAAGGAAGACAAGGCAAGGTACTTAATGAACAAAGACAAAAGCTTCTAATTTATAGGAATACAAGAAAGTGAGGAAAAAAGGAAAGGGAAAGAACAAGTAGTGGGGTAGATAATAGCAGAGAACTTAACCATTTTCCAGAAAAAGGCAGCAACACAAATTCTGTTTGAACAAGATTAAGATATATAGTAATCAAAATGGCAAAAACCGAAGAGAGTAGGACTTTTTTTAAGTGGTAAGGGAGAAGAAAAATCTTAAATATAAATGAAAATATATAACCCAACTACAAACATGTTTGTAATCATGGTGCTTAAATAAAGATATTATTCAAAAAATAAATAAAGGATAAAAACATAAAATCTCCCAAATGAAATAGTCCAGGTAAGAAAAAGAGTATAATGGCATATTCAAATTAGTGAATAAATGAAGTTTCAATATGGAGTACACTACCAGAAAATCTCATTTATCTGGACTAGAGGGATAAATACATTCTCAGACAAAAATTACTGGCATTATTCCTGATAACCAAACCTGTTCTACACAAACTATTGAAATGTCACTTACATAAACCCAAATAACCAGTTGTTGAAGCAACAACCTTACAGAGTATAATGGCATGACAAACCTTTCTGTCAATAGTTTCCTTAGGTGTCAATGGACTAACCTCTTCCATCAAAAGAGATAGTGAAGTTGGATTAGAAAACAAAACTCCTTCATTTGCTGCTTTCAGGAAACATATATAAAACCCAGGATAGTCATATGCTCAGAGTAAAAGAATAAAATACAATCATACAAATCCCTGAAAATAAAGGGGCTGGGATAGCCATATATCAGACCAAATTGCATTCAACCTCAAAAATTAATTAGAGACAAGGTGACCACTTTTTATTGATCAGTGGAAAAATAGAGCAAGAAGTAGTAACTCTAATCAAAATATACTCAGCAAAGTTTTTACGGTTTTTGCTCAAAAACTAGAGAAGCACATTGATGAAATGTGATAGTAGTGGGAGATTTCAGCATGGCACACTCACCACTAAATAATTATACATGCAGCAGAATATCAGTAAAGACACAAGAGCCCTGAATGTGGAACTAGAAAAGAAATGAAACTAATGAATTTTTACAGAGCATTCCATCTTCAAAAAGCTGAGCTTACACATTTTTCTCTAGCACATGGGACATTCTCTAGTATAAATCACATTTTAGGAAAAGTCTAACTTACAAAAATTTGCAAACATAAGAATCATACCAAGTATTCTGTCAGATCACAATGCATAGAGATAGAAAACGATTATAAAATGATGTGGAGGGCCCGGAGAGATAGCACAGTGGCGTTTGCCTTGCAAGCAGCCGCCGATCCAGCACCAAAGGTGATTGGTTCGAATCCCGGTGTCCCATATGGTCCCTTGTGCCTGCCAGGAGCTATTTCTGAGCAGACAGCCAGGAGTAACCCCTGAGCACCGCCGGGTGTGGCCCAAAAAAACAAAAAACAAACAAACAAAAAAGATGTGGAAAAACTCTTGACTCTTAACATCTGGAACTGAACAACATACTGCTTAATAACAGCTGGTTCAAAGAGGAAGTCAAGGAAGAACAAAATAGATTCATCAAGATATTATGAAGAAACCAAGAAAACAACAAAAAATAAATTTAAATAGGACCTGGTTTTTCAAAAGAATAAACAAGATAGGCAAACCATTGGCAAGACTCACAAGAAAAAAAAAAGAGAATGTGCTCAAATAAATCAGATCAGAAATGAAAGGAGAAAAATTACAACAAAACCACCAGAAATACAAGACATCATGAGAGTTTATAATAAACAACTTTACTGTTAAGCTAGAAAATCTAGAAGAAATGGATAGATCTCTGGAAACACATAATCTTTCAAAATGTAATGAGGAGGAAGTAGATAACCTAAACAGTCCAAACACAAGCAAGAAATTGAAACAGTAAATAAAAATCTCCCTGGGGCTGGAGTGATAGCACAGAGGGGAAAGCATTTGACTTGCATATGACCAACAAAGGTTCAAACTCTGGCATCCTGTAGAGTCCTCCAAGCCCACAGAAGTGATTTTTGAACACAGAGACAGGAAAAACCTCTGAGCACCACCAGGTATGGATCAAAAACAATATTTTTTAACAGAGGATCTCCCCAAGAGTAAAAATGCAGGCCCAGATTTTTACAGGTGTTGTACAGGGTTTACATGTGAGTTTTACTAAACATTTAGATAATTACTGCCATTGATCTTTAAAAGCTTCCGAAGTATAGAAGAGACAAGAACCACTCTAACACCTTCTCTGAAGCCAACAATGAACTGATAGTTTACAGAAATACTACCAAGAGAGAACACGAGACCAATCTCACTGATGAACATTGATGCAAAAATCTTAAACAAAATCTTACCAAACTGAATCTAGCAGCACATCAAAAAAAAATTATACATCATGATCCAGTGGATTTCATTCTGGGGATGCAAGGACAATTAAATAAATGCAAAATCAATCAACATCATACAACATATCAGTAAGAGAAAAGATAAAAATTATATGATCGAGGGTCGGAGTGATAGCAGAGTGGTAAGGCATTTGCCTTACATGCAGCCAACCTGGAAAGGACCCAGTTTCGATCCCCAGCATCTCATATAGTTTCCTGAGCCTGCCAGGAGTGATTTTTGAGTGCAGTGCCAGGAGTAACACCTGAGAACCACAGATGTGGTCCAAAAACCAAAAAAAAAATTAAATGATCATATTGATTGATGGAGAGAAAGCATTTGACAAAATCCAACATCCATTCATGATTAATGAATAAGGGCAGAAGGAACCTTTCTCAAGATAGTGACAACTATCTACAAAAAGTCCATAGCCAGTATTATTCCTAATGGTGAAAAACTGAAAGCATTCCCACTAAGGTCAGGCACAAGGCAAGGTTGTTCAATGTCTCCACTCTTATTCAATATAATATTAGATATCCTAGCTACAGCAATCCAGCAAGAGAAGAAATCCACATTGGAAGCAAGGAAGTCAAACTATCTATCTGCTGATGACATATTGATATACATTGAAAACCATAAAAGAGTCTACAAAAAATGATCCTAGAAACAATAAACCAATACAGCAAAGTGGCTGGCTGCAAAGTCAATATACAAAAATTGGTTGCTTTCCTTTGTATAAATGAATCAGAGGAGAAAAAGATCAAGGAGTGTATCCTATTAAGAATAGTGGAGGCCGGGAAGGTGGCGCTAGAGGTAAGGTGTTTGCCTTGCAAGCGCTACCGTAGGATGGACCACGGACTTCTGAGCGCATAGCCAGGAGTAACCCCTGAGCATCAAACGGGTATGACCCAAAAACAAAAACAAAACAAAACAAAATAGTGTCAAAAACCATTAAGTATATAGGTATTAACATAACAAAAGAAAATTAAAGGCCTAAACCATGAAAACTTCCAAACACTTGTGAAAGTAATTGAAGAAGACATAAGGAAATGGAAAAACATTCTGTACCCACAGACCAGAAGAATCAATATTATCAAATAAAATGACCATTTTACCTAAACTATTAGGTTCAATGTAGTCACTATCTAAATTCAGATAACATTCTTCAAGAACTTAGAACAGTCAATTATAATGTTTATATGGAATCATAAAAGATCCCAAATAGCAAAAGTCATACTAAAAAAAATAACAAACCCAAGAAATCTGGATACATCTCATTACCTAACTTGAAACTATTTTATAAAGCCATAATGATCAAAATAACAGGACAGTTACATCTGGCAGTGCTTAAAGGCCTCTCCCAGTTCATGTGTGAGGACCAACCCTAGGCCTCCTGCAAGCATGATATGTGCCATAGTCATTGGCTATATTCTTGGCCCCAATTCTAATCTTTATCAAATTTAATTTTACATTGAAATAAATTCACTCCCACATGGGTTGAAAAATGCAGGGCATTGAAACAAAGACAAAGTTTTGGACCAATGAGTCAAAATAGAATATTCACTGACAAATTACCTAGTACATGGTCAATTAAAATTTTACAAAGTAGCCAATAACATAAAAAGATGGAGTAAAGACAGCCTCTTCAACAAATGGTGCTTGGACAATTGTATAACCACATGTAAGAAATTAAAGCTGGATTCATATCTCAGCCTATATAAAGTGATCAAAGTGGATCAAAGACCTTGACATCAGGCCTGCATCTATAAAGTACATTGAGCAAAACATAGACAGAATGCTCCAACACCTAGACCTCAAAGGAGACTTCAGCAATATTATTCCAATGGCAAAAGCTACAGAATCCAATATAAAAAAGCAGGACTTTATCAAACTAAAGGTTATGTATGGCAAAAAAAAAAAAAAAAAAAAAGAACTAAAACTAAAAGACAGCTAACTGAATGGGAGAAAATATTTTTACTCAACACAAATAAAGGGTTTATATATAGGATATACTAAGTACTCACAAAAATTAACTCACAAAATCTAAAAACTTCATCAAAAAATAAGGAGAGGAAATGAACATCTCTCTATGGAAGACCAACAGATGGTCAACAGGCACATAAAAATGCTCATGGTCTCTGAACATTAGAAAAATTCGGGCCCGGAGAGATAGCACAGTGGTGTTTGCCTTGCAAGCAGCCGATCCAGAACCTAAGGTGGTTGGTTCGAATCCCGGTGTCCCATATGGCCCCCCATGCCTGCCAGGAGCTAGTTCTGAGCAGACAGCCAGGAGTAACCTCTGAGCACCGCTGGGTGTGGCCCAAAAACCAAAAAAAAAAAAAAAAAAAAAAAAGAAAAAGTTAAAAAAAAAAAAGAAAAATTTAAATCAAGACTGCTGAGATCCACAAAGAGTGGTGAGTACAGTTATAGAAATAACTACACTGAGAACTACCATAACCATGTGAATGAATGAGGGAACTGGAAAGCCTGTCTAGAATACAGGTGGGGGTGGGGTGGGATGGAGGGAGATTTGGGACATTGGTGGTGGGAATGTTGCACTGGTGAAGGTTCTTTACATGACTGAAACCTAATCACAATCATTTGTAATCAAGATGCTTAAATAAAGATATTAAAAAAATAAAATGAGTATATCATCAGAATAAAAAGACTGGTGAGATATAATCTTACACCAGTGAGGATGGCATATATCAAAAATACTGGGAAAATTTTGTGTTGCTCTGGGGGAATAAAAATAATTCTTATCTACTGTTGGTGAGAATGCTGATTAGTTCAATCCCTTGGAAAACAGTATGGAGAGTTCTCAGAAAACTCAGAATGGAGCTGCCATATGATCCAGCAATTCCACTTTTGTATATCTATCCACAGGACAGAAAAACATTCATTCAAAAGGATGTATGCACACCACTATTCATTGCAGCACTCAGGACAGTAACTAAGAATTGGAGTCAACCTAGATGTCCAAAAACAGGTGATTGGATCATGAAGATGTTTTACATACATACAATGGAATATTACATAATTTTAAGGAATGATGTAATCATGTAATTTGTTACTACATGGATAAAACTGGAAGATATGTTAAATAAAGTAAGCCAGAAGAATAATAAATACAGGACAGGATGGTCTTTCTTATTAAGAATAACAACTGCGGGGCCGGGCGGTGGCGCTAAAGGTAAGGTGCCTGCCTTGCCTGCGCTATCCTTGGATGGACCGCGGTTCGATCCCCCGGTGTCCCATATGGTCCCCCAAGCCAGGAGCAACTTCTGAGCGCATAGCCAGGAGTAACCCCTGAGCGTCACCGGGTGTGGCCCAAAAACCAAAAAAAAAAAAAAAAAAAAAAAAGAATAACAACTGCATGAAGGAAACTATTTAAAACAGCTGTATTTAGAATAACTGCATGAAGGAATTCCATGGTTAAAATGGGGGTTGCTTAAAACATTGTTGACTCGAGAGTATATTAAGGAAAGAAAAAAACAAAGTGGAGGGAGAGAAATACAGAGGTGTGGGTGAGTGGAACTCAAGTGCATTGGTAATATTAAATAAGACCAGGACTAAATATCTAAACTTCAGAGTCAACAGCAATGAAACCATAAAACTCAAATTTTAACAAACAAACTTATAAAAGTGCTGGTATGATGGCAGGCTGAAACAGGAGGAGATATAGTATGAATTCTGGAAACACTGGTGGTTGACACTGGTGGTGGGTTTGATGCGGAAACACTGTTGCCTAAAAGCTAACTGTGAATAACGTTGTGATCAAAATGCTTTAAATAAAAAATAATTAATTAAAAATAAAACTTGAAAGGGGATTATTAAATCTTGAGTAAAGCAACCAGTAAAGCTTTTATTTAGGAAGTGTAAAGCCTTATCTTTTGTCTCTCTGTGGAGCAGAGAAAAGGAAACAGAAGAAAGAAGTGAATAACATCACTATTGTCATTATGGAAAAACTAGGTATCAAAACTTTTTAGTTTAGTGTAATTTTTGTTTCAATTACTTTGAGTTCATAGACAGCCTTGAGATGAGAAGAACAGAACACCCTCCAAATGTTAAAGACTGAGTTATCTGAAGGTGTCCTTTAGGCCCTGAGTTCATCCCAGCAGGAGGAGATAGAAACACTAGGCTTTAGGAAGGATTCAATATCCTTAGCTCAGGGCCTTAATTCCTTTTGCTCTTTTGAACTCTGCACCACAGAGAAAGACAGTAAAGGTAGGCTTAATACTTCCGCAATAAAAGTAAACTACTTGGTCCATACGTTTATTAAGATAATGAATTTTAGGGGTCAGTACTATAGTATCTCAGGTAGGGTGCTTGCCTTACACATGGCTGACCCAGTTTTGATCCCTGGCATCAAGCATGGTTCCCTGAGCACCACCAGGAGTAATTACTGAGTGCAGAGTAAGCTAGAACCCCTGACTATTTTCAGGTGTGCCCCCACCAAATAGATAGTAGGGTCTAGACAATTTATTTATAAAATTGCACACAATTTAATGTGAATTTATTTATTAATATAAATCTATAACAACATTTTTAAAAAATAACCGTTCCCTTCCTTTTTGCTCACCTCTTTCCTAACTTTCTTCAATACACAGTTTACCAGTAATCTTATGGTATCACCTAATGTCTGTGCTTCCACATTCTCACACTTACACACACACACTTTTACACACACACACACACACACACACACACACAATAGATATAACAATTCTATTGTACACATATTTATGCATCTGGCTTTTTTTTTGATACCCCCAATAAATCTGCCCAGGCCATTTATGTAAAATCATTCTTAATAGGTATAGATCATTCCATATTTCACATTAATTATGTATATTTTTTATTTTTTGGTTTTTGGGCCACACCCAGTGATGCTCAGGGGTTACTCTTGGCTATGTGCTCAGAAATCGTTCCTGGCTCGGGAGAACATATGGGACGGGGATTAAAGTGAGGTTCATCCTGGGTCAGCCACATGCAACCCTACAACTGCGCTATTGCTCTGTCCCCAAGTGTGTGTTTTTTTTAATGCCAGTGTCTCTCATATATGAGGCCTTTCATATTGAATCCTCTCTCGATGCATTCTACCACTGAGACACATCCTCAGGCCTTCAAATGTGGATTATCCCCTAGACTTTGGTCATATTAGTTATTCAGCAATTGACATTCTTTTTAAGAGTTTCATTTGTGGCACCAAGCTTTTTGAAGACGGGTTTTCATGTGTACAACAGTCTAACACCACACCCTTCATCAGAGTGTCCACATCCCTCCATTATTGTCACAGTGTCCCCCCACACCAGACCCTACCATAAATATTCTTATCCCTTGTTCTGTGGTTTCTTGGGACTAACTTCCTAAGAGTAATAAGGCTCAGTGAAATGATATTATACTGCAGCAATTTCTACTTTGTCCATTGAACTTGAACACTCACTTTTCCTCCCTGGTCTGGTATTATCGTTGGCAAAGCAGGCTCCTGGGACTACAGGTGACCTTGAATGTCCTTTGTAGCTCATTCTAAACTTCTCTGTTTCTGCGCCTGCGCCCACTGCCCTGTGTTTTGCTGCAGTGAAGTGGGAATCATTCCTGCTGCTGACTCAGGAACCAGTGTCCTGCCTGTCTGAGTCTCAGATGAGGAACCTACATTTTTGCTTTCAGACTAGTTACTCATCTGAATTCTCTGTACAGACTGCAAATGCTTTGGGGGAGGAACGCCTTCTCTGATATGATTTTCTTCCTTGACATCCAGGGTTCATAGAATGAGAATCAGACAGAAAAAATAAAAACAAAGCTTTAAGTATCTGTTCTTGGTGTTGAGATCTAAAGTAAGTGTGCCCCCCAGGACACACTCATGACAGCCCCCGCCCTCAGCACTTTTCCAGGAAGCTCTCCGTTTTCTTCCAGTGGAAATGTGGATGGTTGAAACTTGAGTATGCAGTCTAAGACTAAATACTATTGCACCACAATTATTTCCTGAGTCAAGATGCTTATGTGATGTATCTCTACCTTACAGAAACCTGGGGTCCAGAGGGGAAGAACTGTTTGATTTGCACCATCAGAGAGGCTTTCAAACAAAAGATTTGTCTGAACAATAACAGTCACTTCTTAGAAGCATAGCAGAGCTGCACCCAGTCTGGGCACTTCGCATGAATATTTTTTTCTCATTTAATCCTATTCTTTCTATCCTCTCATGCAGAGCAAGAATTTTGCCCCAAGGTCACAGAGCAAGGAGGCAGTGTTTGCAGAGCCCATGTTCCTTCGTTCTCAACTCAGAACAACACCACAAGGGAGATGGGTAGTTGTAAGCCAGTCGGAGAAAAATGCCTCTCAGCTTCATGACTGCCTGGCAATGTCATCCCAAGCCCCTTGGGCCCTGGCATCCATTATCTATAGAAGTTTGGGGTGTTGGGGGGCGCGGCTCCCCTATCAATCACTGGAACACAGGCACTAGACACAGGCACTCACATCCCGTGTTGAAGCAGAGCTGAGGCAACACTGACCCGATTCCCATTGGGCTCTGTCTGCTGATCCCAGGCAAGTTTTCGCCTATATGTCAAATTGGGCAGTAATTGTTTCTCTAGCTGCCCTGGATAAGAGAGGAGGCCTCAGGCGAACACAGAGCAGGCGCTCCTGGTGGGGCAAAGGGTGTTTGAGCTCTTCCTTCCCGAGAGGGCCCCCCCTGCCAGCCCTTTTCCGACCCATGTCCAGCTCTGCTCCTAGTGGGGTCAGGGCCAATCATTACCCTCTCTACCCTCCCTCCTCGGCCCTTGCGCACTGCCGGGTAGACACAGGGCTTTCAAACAAAGCTATGTGTTTCCTTATCTGCAAGGAGGGAGAGGGGGCCACAAAATGATGGAGGGCAAAAATCAATTACTATTTTTCATCTTTGACAAAGTAATTAAAGCAGCAGTGACTGGCTAATTCCGACCGAATGGCTGTGCGGTGATGGATGCGGATTTACGGCCTCATCCGCGGCTGCAACGAGCAGACTCCGATTATCACAGCAAACAGGCGGCCGCGGGCGGGGTCCGCCAGGCAGTTACCAGGAGGGTTGGCCGCTTCTTTAATTTTTTTTTTTCCTTTCCTTCTTTATTTCTCTGTAAATAACGAGGTTGGGTGCTTGGCGCTTCCCGCCAAGAGAGATGACACACACCTACAGGCACAACAAGCTGCCCTAAGGTCAGGTTGGCCGGGCCCAGCCGTAGCGCACGCTTCCTTCCAACGGTCGGGCCCGAAACCCTTTTTCGGGGAGACTCCCGTCACTCCATCCTGCGCAGAGTCTCAGCCAGACCCCGGGAACCTCCAGTTCAGGCCCTCCTAGTCCTTTATAGATTACCCCTCCTTTCTAGAATCTTGCTCCTGGATGCTTGGGGAGGCGGGGAGTCAAATCTGCGCCTCTACCGTCCCCTCTACACCCTCCCTCTGCTCTCCAAACGCGTCACCACCTCTCCAGGGCCCGACGCGCGCCCAGTGCCACGCGGGACACTAAGTACGCACTTGGCCCCGCAGAGCCCGAAGTGGAAACGTCAGGCTTGGGGGACTGGCCAGCTAGCTGCACTCCCGCCGCCTCTTGCGCCACTCTACGGGCTCTCGACCTGGCGGGGCACGTCAGTGCGAGGGAACGTCTGGGTGGCCGGACAAGCTCCGCATGCTGGCCCGCCCACGGCCCTCTTTGGGGGAGGCTCATATGCAAATCAAAGCAATTGCTAAGAGCCTTTGGAAGTCGTGACTCTAGTTTTTGGAAGTCTGCCCGGGGTCCGCAGAGGTGGGGGCCTACCCAGGGCTGGGGCGCAGACGTCCAGGGCTTTCCAGGTCTGACAATCCTGGGTTGACTTGGGGGAAAACGGAAGGTCGTTTTGGAAGAAGCACTAGACAATCTCCCCTTAGAGGATTCGCTCCCCAAGACCCTCTTCTAGTCACCCTCCCTGCCAGCCTCCTCCCACCTCACCTGGCCACATCTCAGAGCTGGCTGGAGAGCTCGACTGGCCCGGGGAGCCCTTGGTGTAGTGCCTTGGATTCGAAAAAGGCTGTGCGAACCTCAGTTTCCCAAACTTAAAATGTAATTTCCCATTTTCTTTGTTAAAATTAATATCTTGATTTAAACACCTTGATTACAAACATGATTGTGGTTGGGTTTCAGTCGTGTAAAGAACACCCCCTTCACCAGCTGTGTGCCTAGATTGACCATATATAAAGTAATTCTTTTGAATAGGAATCAAATAAACACAAAGAAATTATTTTATAATTACTTTATTATGAAATAATAAAGTATTTTATAATTGTTAAAAAAAATGTAGCTTTCCGAAGGTGGCTGTCAGACTTAAATGGGACAATTCATGGAAAGTTGTGGCAGAGGATTCGAAAGTGAGAGCATGAGAGTCACAAGCTTGCAGTTAGAACCTCTCTGGAAGGCTGACTTTGGGGAGTGGGTCCTGGTCAGTTCAAGAGCTTAGACCCTGGATCCGCAGCCGGCTGCCCTCCGACGGGCCGGGCCAGCGAGCCTAGCAGCCGTAGCAGCAGAGCACAAGCTCCGGCTACAGGGGAGCTGGCGGGAGGGGCCTCCGCAGTGCCCCGGGCACCCACTGCAATCTGTCGCAGCAGCCTCGGCCTCCAGCGGCCCCGGCATTGGGCATTGTCCTCCCGCTGTGTGGGGACGGCCCAGCCGACTGCAACGGAGCCAACCCGAGGCAGTGGGCTGGGCTGCGGGCGGTGGGGAGAGAACAGAGTGCTTTCCGTGGCTCCCCAGCCTCCACTCCAGCGTCCTCCGAACTAGGCGGGCCTGAAAAATAAAAAGAAGAGAATTATTTTGCTTGAGTTCTTCTACTAGAAATATAGTCTCCAAACTAAGCTCTTTTCTTTTCTTTCCTTTTTTGCAAAGGTGTTTTCCACTTTTCTTTCGACAGCTTCATTGCTTGGTACCAACGGAAGAGCCCCTCTTTGCTAACTCACATCACTTTACCCTCCTGGGAATTTCTAGGCTCACTCTGCGCCTTCACCTTCTTGGGTGGACAGGTCAGCCCTGCAGCCCTGTAGCTGCCCACTCTTATTCGGAGGGTCTCCAAGGTTCTGCTAATTTTTTTTTTACATTGAGGTCTGAATTAAGAATCAGTTTCCCTTTATATGAAAATGATCTAAGAAACAGAGCAGCATTGAACATAACGTACTTTTAAGGTTTCTTTAAGACCACTGCAGAGAAACTGGTGTAATCCACACAAGGACAGTCAGACTTTTTTACTCCAGAATTTTCTGCATTGTGACAACAGAGAGAAAATAGGAATGCTCAGCCTAGACCACAATTTTAAAACGAATCCTAGGGTCCCTTCCACTCTGGCTGTCTGGGAAGGTTGGACTTTGAAACTGAAGACTGGGCTTCCTCCTTATTATTTCGGACCCTGTGCCCCTACCAGACCTGTGGCTCTGATGCAGACCTTCTGTCGCTTTGGGAATAATGTTCTGGAATCTGCTTGCCTGCAGGTTTAGAGAGGCCGCAACTAATCTAGTGGGAGAGAAAGAAGGAAACGTGACAGTGATTTAACTGCTTCTCCCAAGCCCAACTCAGCATCCATCCACTCTGTCCGCGGCTGCGCCTCGCTTTGGGTGCAGTGGGACGTGTCCCTCCCATGTTTCCCTTAATTAGGAGGAGGCAAACTTCTGTCATCTCCTCCCACCGGCTTCGGTTTAGTAATCAGCCCCACATGAGTCACGCTGAACACGCAGCCCCCCTCCCGTCCTAGTGACAACTGGCCAGCTTACTCTCGGCTGTTGTCCCTTTAAAACTCGTATCCAAGGGGGTAATGATTTATCAAACTTGTATTATCAAGAAAATGTCAAACGAAGGGCACCTTGCATTGCACTGACGCAAACCCGGCCTTTCCCAAGGAGATATAGCAAGCGCCTCTCTGGCTGGGTCCAAGCCCAGTCTTGTCAGTAGCTGGTTTCACTCTCTACCCATTTGATCCTGTTGCGGCTATCAGACATGGTGAGTGTTGGCTTTTGTTCTTTTAAGAGAAGGAGACTTCGAACATAGGTAGGGCAGATTCATTTAGGCTATTTCTTTCTTTTAATGTTCTATGCTTTTGTGAAAAGGGGTGGGAGGAGAATGCTCATAGCCTTAGATATTTATCACCTGAGGTAGTAGAGGTTTCTAGACTGGAGCTGAGAGGTTGGAGGAGCATCGGCACTATCCTTGGTGCTGAAAAGCCAGCTGCCTTTCCGGAGGTGAGTTGCTGTGGGTCTCAGAGGTTATTGAACTCCGAGTTCTGGCTGCAGCCAAAATACTTAAAAATTTGGTGCAAATCAAAGAGTTCCAGTCTGTGCATTTGCACATATAAGAAGCATGCAGTTGATGTGAAGGTACTTTGACAATTATTAATGTAGAATGCAAATTATTGACGCTACTATTTAGGAAGTCCTTGAACAGAGAAAGCGGAGGGAAAATCCCAGTCTGGCAGTACTTTTCATTTTAACCTCAGCCGAGAGGAAGCAAATGAAAATGAAGTTGCGAGTTTTGGGCCTCAAGCAAATGTAGAGGCACAAGGATACTCCACTTCTGTGAATAATTATTCCTGGAAGGCAGGGTATTTTTTTTTTTTTTTTGTGGGGAGACTTTGCATGATCTTTTCCTTATATGGGAACTGAAGTTTATTTAGGTATATAAAATAACCGCTCCCATCACAACATTGTAAGTCTTGATAATCACTGTCATTGCGGGGTTCTTGTGATTTTGGTCATGGTCTTTGCTATTTGGTAGGGCAGAGTGTAAGCTTGTGAAATATTGCGATTTGCACAATGTTTGGTTGGTATCAAAGAATTGCAAATGCCAGGTTTTTACTTCTGTGGGTGCAGGTTGTCTATTGTGAGAGAAAGAGAAAGAAAAGAGAGAAGGAAGGAAAAAAAGAAGGAAAGAAAGGAAAAGGAATGAAGGAAGGAAAAAGAAAGAGAAAATAAAAGAAAAAGCAAGCCAGCAATGTGCATTGTTGAATGACAAAGGAAATGGGGTGGAAAATTAAAAATCTTTCTACAGTCATGATGAGGACATGAGTGTCCTACAGCCGTGATATGAAATCCAAAGAGGGTGGGAAGCCCATGGCTGTAGGGCTATTTCCACCTGCCCCCTTTAAAAAAAAAAAAAAAAACCTCCTTTTCTCTCCACCCTCCCTTCCTTTGCCATCCATCAGGGAGAGGAACATTAGCATCTTTATGACATTGGGTTATTGATGAAACAAGAAATCTGAAAAATACCGATTACAGTTATTTTTTTCAGAGAGGAAGAAAAAAGTCTAGATTCCAATTTCTCTCATCCATAAATCCTGTGTTTACGCCCAAGTTAGGGCTGTCAGTCTATTGGTGCTGATGCAGGTGTCTGATTTGATTTGATTTTGATTGCAAGCTGTCGTGACTTTTCCTTTCCCCGCGAACTTCACGTTGTGTTTGCAGGACTGCGGCGCTCGCCTGGAAATGAATAACTCCCCGGCCTGCAGCTTGGAGGCGGCAGCGGCGGTGCCCGGTCGCCACGAGGGCCCGTGCGCCCCCAGGACCAGCCCCGAGCAGGACCTTCCCGCCACCGCGCCGCCACCGCCGCCTCGCGTGCCGAGGTCCGCTTCCACGGGCGCCCAAACTTTCCAGATCCCCGATCCCCGAGCCTGCGAGGCCGAGCGGCCGGGAGCGGGGGCTTGCCAATTCGAAGGCCCTCGGGACTGGAGCGAGGCGCACGGAGCTCAGGGCGCTCCGCCTGGCAGCGGGGTGGCGGGCCCTGGCAACGCGCTGCAGTGTAAGATCCCGGCCCTGCGCGGCCCGGAGGGAGATGCGAACGTGAGTGTGGGCAAGGGTACCTTGGAGCGCAATAATACCCGGGCCGTGGGCTGGGTAAATATGAGCCAAAGCACCGTGGTGCTGGGCACGGATGGAATCACGTCGGTGCTCCCGGGCAGTACGGCCACCGCTGCCTCCCAGGTAAGCGGGGTGCGCGCGGCCTTCGCCGCCTCCAGTACCCCCAAGCCGTGCAAGGCGAGCCGGGCCGTGGCGGGTGCACGTGCGCTGGCGGGGGAGATCGGTTGGCAGTGCCAGGTAAATGGATGCCGGAGGCAGCTTTGGGGCTTTCTCAGACGCTCGCAGTGCGCTGGGGTCAGCGGTACCGGGTGGTGCAGGGGCTGCGGTGTGTGTGTGGGGGGGGGGTCCTGCCAGAAAATCGCGGCCCTGGGGGTGGCTCCGCCTGCCCCCTCCCAGCCTCAGCGGTAGTAGAAATCAGCTGAGGGCAATTTCTTAAGTCGTGGATGGAGATGCGTATGCTCACCCCACCCCTCTGGCCGATATCTTTTCTCATTGAAAATTGTCCTGAAGTAACAAAAGAAAAAGTAACCCCCCCAAAGCCCGGCCGACCAGAATTTTTAAGTTCGAGAATTCGTTGCTACTTGGAATTTCCATTCATCTCATCTCAGGGAAACTCTGAATGGCAGGTTTACT
This sequence comes from Suncus etruscus, assembly GCF_024139225.1. Lineage (NCBI taxonomy): Eukaryota > Metazoa > Chordata > Mammalia > Eulipotyphla > Soricidae > Suncus > Suncus etruscus. Next base: position 71,141,862 of record NC_064856.1, read on the forward strand.
GGAGGTTAAAATTTCAAAGCTCAAGTTTCAGGGCTTGTACTGTTAGTTAGTTGTTGGAGGGATTTTTTGGGAGTGGGATGGGGGTGGGAATATATTTTTGCACCTTAACTCCCAACATCAGTTGCTTATTAGAATGTTGGATTTTTTGCCGGGTTGTTTCTTAAAGAAGAAAGCTCCCACTTGTGTCCATCTCATATTCCCTCTTGCTTCGGATCCCCTTTTAATGGAATCCTTTACACACCAAAGGCATGAAGTAAATTCCAGCCTGGGTTTAGGACTGGATTCTAAAGACAGAATTAAAATTTAGAAGCTATAGCCGGCAGCTTCCTCTCCCACACTGGCTTTTGTCTTTTCCCACCTTCTTACTAGAATCTTGCTCCCTGCCTTTCTGAACTCTTCTCTCCTCTATTCTTTTTCTTCCTCTCTAAAAGCGTCCCTCCTGTTAACTATCTAGCTCCTCTTTCTCTCTTCTATGAAGCTGGGTCCAAGGGCTAGACCTGTGTCAACTTGTGAACATCTGAACCTAGACATTGGTCAGAGTGAGATTTTTTCCCCCTCCCTCCCTAGTGTGAGATTTCTGGTTTATGAGCCCTTTCTGTTTTTAGTTATTACAGATTTTTGTGCACACACAGACACATACTCACCTATCCACAAGCTCATACCTCTGTATTATTGGGATAATTAGAAATGAGCAGAAATATAGCCTTTTCAGCACCCCTTTTGGCAGCCTACTTCCAGAGCGTAGGGCTATGTGTCTTCCCTCCCTCTGAAAGCTTGTACTAGATAGACCTCAGGAGGTAGAAGAATCTTTCTCCACCCCTGGTTTAACCTCCCCGCACTGCGCACTGCGGCAAATGGCTCTAGAACTCCCACCATTTTCCCAGCCTGGAAGAACAGGGTGGGTGGGGGGTAAGGAAGCTGAAGGATTAGAAGGAGGGAGGGAATTTGCCATAAAATTAGCCTTCCTTAGCCTGTTTCCAGTCCTGCCTGGCTTTTTGAACCAGGCCTTTCTGACAGCCACTTTAGACTGCCTTTCTCTCCACAGCCTCCTCCTCATTTGGATGGCTGAGGCCTCATCCTCCTAAACCCTTGAGGCCAGTGGAGGACACTCCAGGTTCATGGAGAAGGTGGGAGCTTTGCTCCCTGGAGGCTTTGTGTCAGTGTGTCCTGAACATTTGCCGAGTTTATTGGAGGTGACTTTACCCCCCAGTTTTCCTCTCTTCCAACCTAGCATGAGGAAAGTTCCTCAGAGTTAGCTTAGAGAGGGAGCCCCAAATGCTCATAAATAATTGGAGCTAGAAGGAATTTCAGAGAATAATGAATCCAAGGACCCCCATTTTATAAATGGGGGTACATGAAGATTCACACCCACAAGGTTTCCCAGGGCCTCTCTCTAGTTAGTATGAAAGAATTACCACCTCCTAGCGCAGACTTCAAGGCCTCAGATGCTCTCTATCTTGTCAGATTGACCATCTCCATTCTTTCTTTGTGTCTCTCCCTTTCATATTCTCCTTTGCTGTCTTTCTCACCCTACTGAAAGACATTCCACTTAAATTGCCTTCCCCCCATTAGCCTCTGCTATGGCTTTGCAGAGAGCTTGAGTCAGGAGTGATGGTTGGCTCCAGACATTGCAGCTTCTGTCTGGTCTCTGAACAATCTCCAAAGAAAAAAAAAGGCTGGGGAGGGGGTACATGGAGGGTTTTATTGGGGGGTGGCTTGCTTGCTGGGGTCTCTAGGCATGATATTGAAATCTGCTTGCCAAATATACTCTGGGTTAGGGTTGGGGGATGGAGGGACCTGCTTGCAACCTACTTCCAGGTACAAGGTGGGGGGAAGCTGCTTGCTGGTGTGGCCTGACTGCAGGATTCTGAAGGAGGACTGGGGTGGTGGTGGTTGAAGATGGAGCTTCAAGTCAGAACCACAGAGTGCTTGCTGACTCAGTGAAAGGTTGAGGGCCAAGCACCCTGCTTGTCGATGCATCCTCTTTTCATAATTGGGGTCTTGCTTGCCAATGCATCCTTATTTGGAAAGTGGGGGGCCTGCTTGCTGGAAGGGACTTTTGTTATGGGGTGGGGGAGTGGCACCTGCTTGTGGACCTACCCGGGGCTGTTATCCAACCATGTGCTTTTCCGCCCCCAGGAGGACGAGCAAGGGGATGAGAATAAGGCCCGAGGGAACTGGTCCAGCAAACTGGACTTCATCCTGTCCATGGTGGGGTACGCAGTGGGGCTGGGCAATGTCTGGAGGTTTCCCTACCTGGCCTTCCAGAACGGGGGAGGTATGGCTTTTCCGCTCTTTCTGCCAGCGGGTGTGCTGGGGTGGGCTCTCAGGGATTGGGGGCATCTAAGACTGCTACTCTGGGAGGGTAAGGAGCTTGCTGCAGAGAGAGCCCAAGTGGGAGGGTTGGATCCAGGAGGCCAGTACTTGAAGATGGAACTCTGGGGAGGGGGTGCCTTCACCTTTGCCTCCATGGCCCTGCAGGGGACAGGGGTGTCAGGAGATCATGAACTAAATGGGCATTGATGCAGGAGATTCAGGTTGTAATTCAATTCAGGTTGAATACTTGAACCACTTTAAAATCCATTTTTGTGGTTTGTTCATCGAATTATGAACATTTAAAAATTTTAATGTGGAAAAATCTGTTCAAGACTTTGGGTTGGGTGCTGGGCAGCAGAGTGCAGGGTACAAGCAGATGGGCAAAGGCTGATTTCATGAAAGCCCTTCACAATGTACATGCCCACATGTACATGCACATTCTCTCAGGCACAGATAGAGGACGAGTACTCTGAAACAGTAGGCACAATTAAAGTTCTTTCCATCTATGCTAACTTTTGAAAGAAGCACTCTGAAGGAGCGATTTCTGAAACACAGAGCCCACCCATCAACATATACCAATTGCAACTTGGCCTCTGGGTTCCATTGCACTGCTGCTGTGTCCCCCACCAACAGAAATCCCACACAGTCAGGATCCCCTATGGTTGACTTTCTAATGGATGTTGAGGTATAGGACACTGATTTCCATGTTGGCAGCCTTCTATGATAGAAATGTGTGTGTTTTCATCACAGTGGGATCAGGAGCCCAACAGTAACTCTCAACTCTTAGGCAACCTGAGGTTTTTCCTTCTGCCTTGTCTGCTGGCTCTGCTCCAGGTGGAATTTGGTGTTCAAAGGGCAGATGAGTGCTGCTCTGTATCTATTTAGTAAGATCTATTTAAATTAAAATATGTGTGACACCCCCAATTCCAAATCAGAACACAGACAAATACTTGATTGCAGACCATTTGCAATCTGGGCATCCTACTTTAAATTTAGGCCCCTCAACCTGGCTGTTGCAGGGATTCTAGATAGGACAAATGACCTGGAATATGCTCACGCCAATGGTGATGCCACAGCAACAGTGGGTGAGTTCTCTGTGGGAACTCCAGACAGGGCCAAAAATGCCATGACTTCTCTTGCTTGGAACCCACAAAGCACCAAGCTTTCCCATTTTGTGGGCTCTAAGCAGAGGCAGATTGGGTACAGTGACTTCCTGTTCCTTCTGCACTGTGACCCTAGCTTGGTCTGGGACTGTAACTCCCACACCCTCACATCTGGAGAGCTACCTCCTCCCCTAATCTTCCTGGAGTAGAAGTGAAGGATCTAGGTGATCTAGGATCACACAGTATAGGTCTCCAAAACCCTGCCACGAGCAGACCAAACTGACCCTGGCTGTATCCATAGTGCTGTTTGGTTTAGAGACTGTATCTGTGTCTTTGCTGCCACTGAATAGAAAGTTGGAGAGGTGGCAGAGAGTGGAGTAGAGAAAGGCCCACTTTCCTTCTGTGGAGTCAAAGTTGGAGTCTTGAGGCTGGCACTGGAAATGGCTCTAACCAGGTCACACATCTTCCCATCCTAAACATTTTGGAGCTATTCCTGGGGTTCCTCCCAAACAACTTTAAAGAATCCCCATAGGGCAAAATCCCAGAGAGCAGGAAGCTTGAGCACCAACTGCACCTAGTAGCTAGGAACTCTCTAGCCTGGGTGTTATGGGGAAATGAATGAATGAAGTGCTCACATGTGGCCTTGCAGTCTAGAGAGGCACCCAAATAAATAAAGCTGTCCAGGGTTCAGAATCTGGCTGAAGGGGAGGGCAGGACTGTGGGAGAACAGAGAAGGGTACATGCATGTGGTGGAGGGAGCCTTTGACTTGACCTTGAAGAAAGGAGGATTTCCATGGTGAGGAGGTTGAAAAGTGCAAGACATCTGCAGTGGTGGGAGAAGGTGGGTATGGGGGCCCCTGGCTAGCAGAGGGTATCAGGATAACTGGATATTGTGGTGGGGGGAATCCCAGAGTTTAGCTAAGCAGAGTTTAGGCCCCTAAAAGGCTTACAGGCCTATAAGATTTTACCAAAACTGACTGCAGCCATGAGAGAAAGGTATGGGTTTTGGGAACACTGTAAGGGAATACTGGAGAGATAGTGCAATGCTCCAAATAAAAAAGGAAAAAGAATCAAGCCTGACCAGCTCACCACCCCACAATGATATGGGAGAACTGCTGAAGAAAGGGGGGCAGGCTCCCCTGGCACTTTGCAGGCTGGAAAGAGCCCTGATGCCTGTTGAGCTGGAATAGCAGAAGGTTCTGCAGAAGGAGAGGGAGCCTCTGAGCAGAGGCCACTGACTTCGAGGGCAAAGGTGGGCCAAGTCCTGCTCTGGCTCTCACCTCCTGCTCTGTCTTTCAAGGTGCTTTCCTCATCCCCTACCTGATGATGCTCGCTCTGGCTGGACTGCCCATCTTCTTCCTCGAAGTGTCACTAGGTCAATTTGCCAGCCAGGGACCAGTGTCGGTGTGGAAGGCCATCCCAGCCCTACAAGGTGAGTCTAGCCACCTCCTAGCCCACTCTGGTGCTTGTGCCTTGGGGGTTGAAGACCTGCTTAAAGGTTCATAGTACTCACTTCTTCCTTCTGTTGGGTGCATCCCACATTTGGAGGCATCTGAGGAATGGCCCAAGCTCATATCTCTAGCTTGTTTCAGAGAGACTGTGTGTCTCCAGATCAGAGTTCAGTTCTCTAGAATACACAGGGGATAAATATGTCTATGAAATAGAGCCCAGCCCTATACCCAACCATGGGGATTCTGTTGTGTTCATTCCATTAGAATGAACATTAGATCCATTAGATCTGTTAGGTACATTAGATCCATTAGAATGAACATAATGATGGAATGAACCTTGGGCATCTTACTTCCACAGGCTGTGGCATTGCCATGCTGATCATCTCAGTTCTGATAGCCATCTACTACAACGTGATCATATGCTACACTCTCTTCTATCTATTTGCTTCCTTCGTGTCTGTGCTGCCCTGGGGCTCTTGCAACAACCCTTGGAATACGCCAGAATGCAAAGATAAGAGCAGACTTCTGTTAGGTAAGTCTGGACATACCTGTTATAGGTGTCGGTGATAGAAAAGAACTCTTTATTTAGGAAGGAGTTCCTTCTTTAGCCAACAGTTCATGAAGTGTGTTTTGTTTGCCAGGCCCTGTGTGTGGTACTGGGATCACCACGGTTGAGAGCAAATCCCACATTTCTGTCATTATGATAATTCTCAGCACTCATAGTCCTGAGCAGGAACAGTCAATGTGCTTCCCCTCCCAAATAGCTGGAGTGTTTGCAACATTCACAAATGAATAGGCTCATCAGAGTCTGATATATTGATTTGGGTGCATGTGGGAAATTGGTATTTGAGCGAGGTCTCCAGGTTATTGGTCTGCACAGTATAGTGTAAAAATCACTGAAGTCCTAGTCTCTGAACACTGGATTGACACATGCATGGTAGACTGGCTGGAGGAAAGGAAGTCTGCTTGGAAGCCAGGAATATGCCCACAAGAATCTGCTTCAGCCCAGATGTCCATGGAGATCTTAAGAACTTGGGTTGAGGGTTGGGGATGCTCTAAACTCTTTGGGTAATGAGCAAGAAAGTGGATATGAAAAGCCAAGAGCCAGGTTAGATATGGCATAAAGCTCTCAGGTCTGTAAGATGCTTCTGCCTTGGGGTATATGTGTGTGTGTGTGTGTGTGTGTGCATGTGTGTGTGTGCATGCATGAATGTATGTATTTGGTAACTTCACTTTGGATCATTTTCTTCATTTGAAACATAAAAATAAGAGCTGGCATGATGACAGAAATGTTAAGTCACTTCCCTTGCATGTGGCCAACCCCTTTCAATCTCTGGCACCACATATAGTCCTCTGAATACCACCAGAAATGATACCTGAGCGCAGTCAGGAATAAATCTTTAGCACAGCCAGGTGTGGCCCAACAATTCCTCACCCCATTTTCTAAAACATAAAAATAATAACCATTTCCATCATCCTACTCTCCTCATGGGACTACTATAAGAAAAGATACTGGGGGCTGGAGAGATAGCATGGAAGTAAGGCATTTGTCTTGCATGCAGAAAGATGGTGGTTCAAATCCTGGCATCCCATATGGTCCCCTGAACCTGCCAGGAGCAATTTCTGAGCATAGAGCCAGGAGTAACCCCTGAGTGCTGCCAGGTGTGACCCAAAAACCAAAAACCAAAAACCAAAAACCAAAAACCAAAAAAAAAAAAAAAAAAAAAAAAGAAAAGAAAAGAAAAGAAAAGAAAAGATACAAGAAATATGTGACAGTGTCTAGAAACTGTTATACACAATTCTACAATAATGTCATGTGTTAATACCAGTCATGAAGGCTCTGGCCATTTCACTGGGGTATGAGATGATGTCATTTCTTCTTTCTGTGTCAGCATTTCTGTTATTCTTTTAAGATGGGTCTGTGCTGAGGTCAGAATTCACAACTCTTTCTGTGATTGACTTCTGGTGGTGTCTCCCATCACCATCCAGTGGTGTTCAGGGTTTATTCCTGAATCTGCTTAGGGATCATTCCTGGTGGGGGACAATAGGATCATATAGGGTACTGGGAATTGATCCTGGATTGACTACATGTAAGACAAGTGTCCTATGTCCTATCATTTTCTTATATCTCTGGCCCCAAAGTAGCTCTTTGGCCCTGGTACTCTATTGTAGCAGAACTAGGTTGTTGAATAACAGCCCTGGATGGGGCCGGATGGAGGTGGATGACGGTGAGTTGGATGGAGGGTGAGGCCTTTCTCCTCTGACTCGGACCAGGCGTCTGCAACTCCTTCCAGCTAGTGGGTCTGAGGGTTCAGGTTTGTGTTGAGGAAGAAATTCACTGGCAGTCAGGTTTCAGGAGACATCAGCTTTATTCAAGACCCTAGCCAATATGTGTGGCTCCTAAGCTTAAGCCTTTTACACTGGGTTCATAGTCAGCCCTTGACATCCAACCTCTTTCAGCCATCTCTCTTCCTGCTGCTTCTCCCTTCCTGAATCTGTCCCAATCTTTCAATCTATCTCTCTTTCTGTCCCTGAGGCAAACCTTTTCATATATCCCAAAGACCCCTCCCAGAAATGGACATGTCTTACTAGCAGGTAAGGTTACAAAGGAAGAATGGGGGATGGACTAACATCCATATGTTAGTTGGCCATAGTTCTTTTTTATGTTTTTAATATCTTTATTTAAGCACCATAATTACAAACATGTTTGTAGTTGGGTTTCAGTCATAAAATGAACACCCCCCTTCACCAGTGCAACAATGCAACATTCTCACTACCAATGCCCTCCACCCCCTTCCTCCCTCACCCCCTACTTGTATTCAAGACAGGCATTATGTTTCTCTCACTTATTAACATTGTCATGATTGTCATGATAGTTGTTAGTGTAGTTATTTTTCTAACTGCACTCATCACTCTTTGTAGTGAGCTTCATATTGTGAGCCGATCCTTTTAGCTCTCAACTATATTGTTTTTGTGCATTATTATAATAATGTCATTTATTTTTCTTAAAATCCATAGATGAGGGAGACTATTTTGTGTTTATCTCTCTCCCTCTGACTTATTTCACTCAGCATAATAGTTTCCATGTCCATCAATGTATAGGAAAATTTTATGACTTCATCTCTCCTGATGGCTGCATAATATTCTGTTGTGTACATGTACTAGTTTCTTTAGCCATTCATTTGTTGTCAGGCATCTGGGTTGTTTCCAGATACTAGCTATTGTAAATAGCACTGCAGTGAATATAGGTATGTAGAAGGCATTTTTGTATTGCATTTGTTTTGTTTGTTTGTTATTTTATCTTATTTCTTTTGACCACACCTGGTGATGCTCAGGGGTTACTCCTGACTATGCATTCAGAAATCACCCCTGGCTCAGGGGGCCATATGGGACACTGGGGGATCAAACACAGTCCATCCTAGGTCAACCATGTCAAGGCAAACTCCCTACCACTGCGCCACCATTCCAGCCCCTGTATTGCATTTTGTGTTTCTAGGGTATATCCCTAGAAGTAGTATAGCCGAATCATACGGGAGCTCATTTATCAGTTCTTTTGAAAATCTCCATTATGTTTTCCATAAACACTGGACTAGCAGTGAATGAGAGTTTCTTTCTCCCCACATCCCCACATCCCAGCCAGCACATATTGTTCTTGTTCTTTGTGATGTGTGTCTTCTGTGGCGTGAGATGATACCTCATTGTTGTTTTGATTTGTATCTCCTTGATGAGTGGTGATGTGGAACATTTTTTCATATACCTTTTGACTAGGCCATTGTTTAACCCTCCTTTTGAACATGTTAAGAAGAAAGGCAGGGCCTGAGTGATGACAGTACAGCAAGTATGATGCTTGCCTTGCTTGAAGCTGACACGAAATCAATCACTAGCATTCCATATAGTCCCCCAAGCCTGCCAGGAGTAATTTCTGAGACCAGAGCCACTTAAGCCCTAAGCACCACAGAGTTTGGCCATAAAACAAACAAAGAGGGCCGGAGAGATAACATGGAGGTAGGGTGTTTGCCTTGAATGCCAAAGGACGGTGGTTCAAATCCTGTCATCCTATATTGTCCCGCGAGTTTGCCAGGAGTGATTCCTGAGTGTAGAGCCAAGAATAACCCCTGAGCGCTGCCAGGTGTGATCCAAAAACCAAAATGAATAAATAAATAAATGAATAAAAAAAAAAAACCAAAAAAACCAAAAAAATTAAAAAAAAAAAAACAGAAAACAGAAAAACAAACAAACAAAAATAAAAAAGCATGATGGAGCTAGAAAGATAGCTTGGGGTGTTAGTGTTCACACTGCATATTGAAAGTGGGGGAGGGCTTCTCCATCCCTAGTGCCACCCTGAATTGCCCTTCCAACAGTGAACATATAAACATCATCATTCATGCTTGACTGCTCTTTTCTGTGCAATGTCTATGTATGGGCACCCTGTGGCTTACACTTAGGAGGCTTTGAGTAAGATTGAAGTCCTAAGTGGACACTGTGATATTCAATTCAAACTGGTCTACCTAGAAGGTATTGAATATAGGGAGAATGGGGATTAGGGAGATTCTCAGGCATCTCAGATTTCATGACCCTTTAGAAATTTCTCCCTCATTCTCCTCTCTTCATGCGGATCAATTCCTTTTTAGAGAAGTGGCTCTCAATCTAAGCGACCATCCATCAGAACCACTTAGAAAACAAATCTGACCATTACTAAAATGCAACTCAAATTAGTGAAATCCAGCTCTCTGGAGCCTAGGAACTACTTTTATTTATTTATTTTTTTAATTTTGGGCCATACCCGATGACACTCAGGGGTTACTCCCGGCTATGCGCTCACGGTTTACTCCTGGTTATGTGCTCAAAAATTGCTCCTGGCTTAGGGAACCATGTGGGATGCCAGGGGATCTAACTACAGTCCATCCTAGGTCAGACGCATGCAAGCCAAATGCTTTACCATTGCACCACAACTCTGGCCCTGGAACTACATTTTTAAAAACTCCTATTGTACCAGGTCAGTAAAACAGACTTAAAGTTTGCACATACCCCTCTTGGAAGCTCCCTGGTTCATGTTTCTGTGCTGGGGTAAAGTGCCACATTGTCTTTGCTCACCATTCCTGCCAACTCATTGGTCAGTTCAGGGTCAGAGAGAATTCACTTGGTAGCTGTCCACGAACACATGAGATGCCCAGTAACATACATTGGTTCCAACATGCATTGGACTTCTAGAATGGAGAAACACCTCAAGGTTGTCTCAGAACTCTTTTTTTTTTTTTTTTTTTTTTTTTGGTTTTTGGGCCACACCCGGTAACGCTCAGGGGTTACTCCTGGCTATGTGCTCAGAAGTTGCTCCTGGCTTGGGGGACCATATGGGACACCAGGGGATCGAACCGTGGTCCGTCCAAGGCTAGCGCAGGCAAGGCAGGCACCTTACCTCTAGCGCCACCGCCCGGCCCCTCTGGTTTTATATATATTTTTTTGTTTTTTTGTTTTTTGTTTTTGGGCCACACACATTTGACGTTCAGGGGTTACTCCTGGCTATGCGCTCAGAAGTCGCTCCTGGCTTGGGGGACCATATGGGATGCCAGGGGATCGAACCGCGGTCCGTCCTAGGCTAGCGCAGGCAAGGCAGGCACCTTACCTCTAGTGCCACCGCTGGGCCCCCCTTCAGAACTCTTTTTTTTTTTTTTTGGTTTTTGGGCCACACCCGGTAACGCTCAGGGGTTACTCCTGGCTATGTGCTCAGAAGATGCTCCTGGCTTGGGGAACCATGTGGGACACCGGGGGATCGAACCGCGGTTCGTCCAAGGCTAGCGCAGGCAAGGCAGGCACCTTACCTTTAGCGCCACCGCCCGGCCCCCAGAACTCTTTATGTTCTGGCCAAACTATGTCTGGGATGGAAGTTGCCTTTGGATGAGTATTTGCTGGAAAAGGCCATAGCCTTAGTCCCCTGCTCCATGGAAGATTCCATGGGCACTTCCCCCAGAATTCACCACTCAGCAGCCTGCAACTGTAGCTCAGAAGCACTCTACTAGTACCAGACTCTACTGCCTGTGCACTATTTTATTTTAATTTTGGGACATACCTGGGTCATGTTATGTAATATGTTATACCTGGGTTAGGTTATATCAGGGGTTACTCCTTGCTCTGTACTCAGAATCATTCCTGGTGGTGTTCAGGGGATCATAGAATATCAAAGGTAGAACTCAAGTCAGCAGCATGCAAGACAAGCACCCTACTATTTGTACTATCTCTCTGATCTCTCCTTGTTTTTATTTTTAATTTAATGAGTGTATATATACTTGTGGTTCAAATGTTACTCAGGAATTCTCAACCTACTAAACCAGTAGTTTTGAGTAGAAACTCCAGATGTGGTTGGTGCTCACAGGCCTGTGGTGCTGAGGAACTCTGAGTCATACTACCAGAGCTGCATCCAGTGATACTTGTGAATCAGGAATACAGTGAATCAAGAATCAAAATTTGGATTATCCGTATATATATATCTCAACCACAGTGCTACCTCCTGCCATCCTGTGCAACATTTTTTGCACTTACTAACAGTGCCAGAGAAATAGTACAGTGGCTAGGTGTTTTCCTTATACCCAGCTGACCCAGGTTCAGTTCTACTACATATGGTTCTCCTGAGCATTGCCAGAGTCCTTAAGCAAAGAGCCAAGAATAAGCCCTGTGTACTTCTGAGTGTGGCCCAACTCTCCAAATCCTTCAAAAACAATGATAGTTCACACTACTTATTATATAATAAATGTCAGGTTCAATCTTCTATTTCAATCACCAAAGTTAAGATATACAGTAGAAGTTGATAAGATAGTACAGAAAGTTAGTCTTTTTTTTTTTTTTTTTTTTTTTTTTTTGTGGTTTTTGGGTTCCACCCGGCAGTGCTCAGGGGTTATTTCTGGCTCCAGGCTCAGAAATTGCTCCTGGCAGGCACGGGGAACCATATGAGATGTCGGGATTCGAACAGATGACCTCCTGCATGAAAGGCAAACACCTTACCTCCATGCTATCTCTCTGGCCCCTAGTCATTTTTCTTATATGTGGCCTATGTGGTCCACCCAGACACCTCTAGGAGAGACCATTAAGTGCAGAACCAGGAATGAGCACTGAGTCCTTCCAGGTGTGATTCCAAAACGAAACAAACTTGTCTGAACAGTAGTTTCCCTTCTGGGGAGCAGTCTCTTTTTTGTTTTATTTTGGGACATGGTCATAGGTTCTCAGAAACTAATCTTAGCTGTGTTCAGAGGCTGCTCCTTTCGTAAAGACTGTTTAGTGCTCAGGGGGTATCGCTTCTAGCTTGGGGACCAAATGGAATGCCAAGGGATCTGCCTGGTAAGGTAGATGCCTTACCGCTTGTGCCACAGCTCAGGTCCCAGGATTAAACTCTTGCCTTTTGAATGCAGAACATTTTCAGCCTATTGAACTAATTCACTGGCCTCTGAAAGTCAATCATTTTTGTTGTTGTTTTTGGGTCACACCCGGCAGCACTCAGGGATTACTCCTGGTTCTGTGCTCAGAAATTACTCCTGACAGACTCTGTGGACCATATCAGATGCTGGGTATTGAACCTGGGTCTACTGTGTGCAAAGCCTTACTATCACTCCAGTCTGGATCATTTTTTTTTAGGGGTCTTCCTAGTGTTCAGGAGACCCAGAGTCCCTCCTTGTAATTCTTTTAATGTTTTTCCCAGCAGTGCTTGGGGCTTACTCCTGGCTCTATGCTCAGGGATCACTGTGACAGAGTATGGGGGCGTATATGGGATACTTACGATCAAAACTAGGGTAACCACTTGCAAGGCAAGGCCCCTGCCAGCATTACTATCTCTCTGTTCTTTCTCCTGGTGATTCTTAGGCAGATAGGCTGACATTTCATCTGAGGCCCTGGGATATGATGCAGCTTGGGTAGGGTCAGGGATCACCCAGGATAGTCAGGCAGATGTTGGTGTCCTGTACAGGAAATGGCTGTACTGCAGCCATTGTGGTGGTGGGATCGAATGTGGTCAGCTGCATGCAAGACTTGTGTTTTAACCTCTGTATGCTCTCTCCATCCCTGGGAATCAATCTTAAGGGGTAAATTAGAGATGCATATAAGGACTAGGTAAAGTTGTTTAAAGCAGCCACATTAAGATAGCAGAAGCACTAGAAACAAACATGTAACATAAATTTAAATAACTATTGAATAGTCACATGGATTAAATAAATAAACCAATAGGATAAAATGATCTATTGTTATTAGAAATAAGAACTATATGTTACTATGTACCTTAAATATTACTGTGAAAGATTTGTAACTCACTTGGGCCACAATAAAAATTTAAAAAAAAAAAAAAGAAATAAGAACTATAAACCAAAAATAAGAATTTTTGAAAAATCCTCACTATGTCATGTTAAATGTAGATACCAGATACAGGTATTATAGTATAATTTTATTAGTGGTAGCAGTATGTGTATGAAAAGAAAGATATATAGGAAAAAAGATATGCACTAGTGTTTTTCAGCCTTGTTCCAATTATGACCCTCTAGACCTTGTTTCCTTGATTTGACACTGCATCCTACTGATTGACCCCTTAATCCTATGCTATAGCCCCCCTGCCTTTATATGATACTTTTATTAGGGCCTTCTTGGAATAGATAGGGGACCTATAGGGGGTTATATTGTTCCTGATTGAAAAACAATGATACACACCATATTTACTAGTAGATTTGGGGCCAGTTCTGAACTTCTTTTTTACAATTTTATTTATGGATATGTATCTTATAGTCAGTCACTTATGAATATACTTATCTTATGGTGTCTATGGCACACTTATGTATGTATTTTAAAAGCAAGCTTAGAGGCCAGAGATATTACAGCAGGTAAGGCACTTACTTACCTTGCATGTGACTGACCCTGTTATCTCTGTGTTATCTCTGTGGGCCAGAGTGTCATCCCTGAGCACAGAGCCAGAACTAAGTCTTGAGCACTGCCAAGTGTGACCCCCTGTCCCCCAAATAAAATAAATAAAATTTAAATGAATAGAAGCAAGCTGAGTGCCCTATCAGAGGCAGACCTATCAGTGGGGGCTTATAATTTTGTGTCATTTCTATTGTGGTTCAGAATAACTTAGGGAACACACTGCCCAGACATTACATGCTGTAGGTATGGAAAATTGGTGCAAGCTCTGAGTAGAGAGACAAGGGACTTCTCCTACTTTGACTGTCCCTAGATGCAGGTGGGCAAATATTACCAGTGCTCTATATTGTCTGTTAAAAGTGAGGTGTTCCACTTCACTCTTTGTGCTGCCCCTCCCTCCACCTGCCCTTTCTTGTTACCTGCACACGAACTTGTTCAATCCCTGTGCCCAGACCATCTTTCATTGAAAGCCTGGTCCTGTGGGTGGTGGGGTCACTTAAGGAAAGGAAAGCTATAGTCTGGCTAGCAGAGCCCTGGGGTGTGTGTGGGGTAGGTGGGGTTCGCAGCTATCTCTAAGTGTAGAGAGAAAGCCAGCTCACCTTACTCAACCTTCCAGGTCCCTGTAATGGAGAATGGCTTATCCCTGTCCTGCCAAGTGAGACCAGCAACTGTTCTGTGAAATTAGGAGCTGGCTGGGTCATTTGCAATGGGAATAGCGTAAATACCATTTCTATTTCTGGAATGGCTTAATTTTCATTAGAACTTTAATTAAATGATTCCCCTTTTCCCTAGTCTTTCCATGGGCTCTCATTTATTAATAATTGCCCGAGTAAAGAGAATTCCATTCAAACAGCTTCCAATTTAGCAGATCATTATCGCTGTTCTTTGTTCAGGGTTACTGGGCTGCAGAGCTCTCTGATGAGAGGGGCCCAATAGCGCCTCTGCGGGCCTACCTGCAGGCTCTGTGTGCTGGGAAGCACTCTTCTGCCGCCCAGTGGTGCTCAAGGATATTGCAGGAGGCTTCTTGCTGCAGTGGCGCAGGAACTGAGTGACCTTGGACTGCGGCAGTAAACAGCATTACGGAGGGAGCTGCTCAGACGCGCTCTCTAGGGAAGCTGCCCGGTGCTTTCACAGTGGCAGTTAGGAAGCAAGTTTGTTTGCCCCTGCTAGAGTTCTCTTTTCTCTTGCGGGATTAATGTACTTTTTGATAGAAGGACGAGAAATAATTTCTGTGCTTGCTTGAAAAAGAAAAATAAAAAAGAACAGGAACAAATTATTATTCTTAGTATAGTACTTATAAAAAGTATTAATACTAATAAAAGCTATTAACAGTTTAATGTTTTTTGTAGGCATTATTAAATGGCAGTTTATTAAATGGCAGTTCAGTGCAATATGCACATTTAATAGGCTAGATAAATCATGGCTGAAATTTAAAAAAAAAGCGATGTGATGGTGCTTTCGTTGCTTTATTCAAGTCTCCACTTACGGGGGCAATGCATCCTTGGTAAATAATTGATAGCTATTAGTTTTGTTTATTCTTTTTTTTTTTGTCACATATGGTGGTGTGCAGGAGGTTACTCCTGGTTCTGCACTCAGGAATCATTCCTGGTGGACTCAGGGCACTATATGGGACACCAGGGTCTGCTGCATGCAAAGCAAATGCCCTACACATTGTATGATTGCTTCAACTTCAGCTATTTGATTGGAACCACCTAAAAACCCTGCTCTCTGATTAACTAACATCAAATGAGAAGACACTTGGAAGACTCAGTAGCAGTGCTTATCAACCCCAGGACATTTTTCAGAAGACAAAACTCATAGACATTTGTGGTTGCTATTTCTTTTTTTTTTTTTTTTTTTTTTTTTTTTGGTTTTTTGGGCCACACCCTGTGACGCTCAGGGGTTACTCCTGGCTATGCGCTCAGAAGTTGCTCCTGGCTTCTTGGGGGACCATATGGGACGCCGGGGAATCGAACCGCAGTCCGTCCTAGGCTAGCGCAGGCAAGGCAGGCACCTTACCTCCAGCGCCACCGCCCGGCCCCGTGGTTGCTATTTCTGAGGTTGGGTATTGCTGGCATTTAGTGAGCAGAAACCAGGGATGCTGCTTAAATATCCTGCAACATAGATACTGAGATCTCTAGATACAGAGTTCTGACTTTATCACCCAGGACAGAGCAAAAGTCTTCCAAACACCACGAAAGCACCAAGGGAAGAGTAAGTGAACTTGAACGGAGTCTATAGTTAATCCCATGACAATATACTCCAAGGGTGGAGAAACCCCGTATCTCTTAGGCCAAGAGAATTCCTTTTCGAATGACCCCAATATTTACTGTGCCTGTGCAGGAGGGAAAAAAAAGGCAAAAAGCACAAACATTATTTATTTATTTATTTATTTATTTATTTATTTATTTATTTATTTATTTATTTGCCTATCTACTTTTTGTTGATTTCTTTGTTTTGGTGTGGTTATTGACGTTGTTGTCTCCATTTATATTTATTTTTTTCTTCTTTTCTTTTCTTTATGTGCTCTGCCATGTTTTTTTTTTTATCTCAAGACCATGGCTTTTTTGTGGTGCTTATCTTTATTGTTAGAGTGCTCACTGGATATTTTATTTGACACTTCTTTTTGTACTGTTGGGGTGTTTCACCTTCTTTTTCCCCACTGTCTCTCAAATCGATGATGAGAGCCTCTAGAAGGACTCTGCCCATTTTTGGCGTATTTGATTTTTCCCCAGTTTATTACTTTTCTCTTCTTCAAACAAAACCACATGACTTGAATTATCTAGTCCTGCCTCCCAGTTAGAGGGAGAAATAAGGGAGGTACCAAGACCAAACAGGTGCAAGACTACTAAGTAGTAAGCTAGGTACAGAGGGGACCACATATTCTAGCAGCCCCGGGAGTGAGGGAGGAGAATATGGGAGGTAGGACAGGAACGGAGGTGTAGGGAGGACAAATCGGTGATAGGAATCCCCCTGATTTTTATGTAATTATGTACCTAAAATATTATTGTCAACAATATGTAAGCCACTATGATCAAAATAAAAATTATATTAAAATAATATCCAGCAATATAACAGGAACTGTTCCAACCACAACTAGTTTTATGGTCCAAAATGTGAGTGTATAGCTTTTGGAGAAACCTAGTCTAAACTCTAAAGGGTGAAAAAAGTCTCTTTGTTGTTTTCATTTTTAACCAGTTTCTATCCACTCTGGAGAGTATCTATCTATCTATCTATCTATCTATCTATCTATCTATCTATCTATCTATCTATCTATCTATCTATCTATCTATCTATCTATCATCTATCTATCTACCTGGCAGAAAATCATTTATGTTAAGCCAATGAAAGGAGAGTGGTGTTAAGGACTGGAAATGAGTACCACATGAAAAGCTGGAAGTGTTGATTGCTTCAAGTTTTTTGTTTGTTTGATTTTGGGCTTTACCCAGCGGACACTCAGAGGTTACTCCTGGCTCTGCTCTCAGAAATCACTCCTGGCAGGCTCCGGGGACCACATGGGATGCTGGGGATCGAACCTGGATCTGTCCCAGGTTGGCTTCATGCAAGACAAATAGCCTAGTGTTGTGCAATCACTCCGGCCCCTGCCTTTTTTTTTTTAAATATATGAAATATTTATTTAAGCACCATGATTACAAGCATTGCAGTTGGATTTCAGTCGTAAACAGAATACCCCCCCCCTTTACCAGTGCAACATTCCCACCACCAATGCCTCCCCTTCCCCTACCCCTTCCTGTATTCGAGACAGGCATTCTACTTCTCCCATTCTTTAATATTGTCATGCTAGTCGTTAGTGTAGTTATTTTCCTTACAGCATTCACCACTCTTTGTGGTGAGCTTCAAATTGTGAGTTAGATCTTCTGGCCCTTCTAGCCATTAACTCTATTGTCTCTGGGCTTTATTACAATAATGTCTTTAATTTTTCTTTAAAATCCACAGATGAGTAAGACTATTCTGTGACTATCTCTCTCCCTCTGACTTATTTCACTCAGCATAATAGATTCCATGTACATCCACTTATATAAGGAAAATGTCATAACTTCATCTCTCCTGATGGCTGCATAATATTCCATTGTGTATATGTACCATAGTTTCTTTGGCCATTCCTCTGTTGAGGGGCATCTTGGTTGTTTCCAGAGTCTGGCTACTGTGAATAATGCTGCAATGAATATAGGTATGAGAAAGGGATTTTTGAATTGTAGTTTTGTGTTCCTAGTGATATAGCTGGATCATATTGGAGCTCAATTTCCAGTTTTTTGAGGAATCCCCATATTGTTTTCCATAAGGGCTGGGCTAGATGGCATTCCCACCAGCAGTGAATAAGAGTTCCTTTCTCTCCACATCCCCGCCAGCACATATTGTTCTTGTTTTTTGTGATGTGTGCCAGTCTTGGTGTGAGATGGTACCTCATTGTCTTGATTTGCATCTCCCAGATGATTAGTGATGTGGAGCACTGTTTCTTGTGTCTTTTGGCCATTTGTATTTCTTCTTTGAAAAAGTGTCTGTTCATTTCTTCTCCCCATTTTTTGATGGGGCTATAATTTTTTGTTTGTTTGTTTTTGGGTCACACCTGGCAGCACTCAGGGGTTACTCCTAGCTCTATTCTCAGAAATCACCCCTGGCAGGCACAGGGGACCATATGGGATGCTGGGATTCAAACCACCATCCTTCTGCATGAAAGGCAAATGTCTTACCTCCATATTATCTCTCTGGCCCCTATAATATTTTTCTTATTAAGTTCTGTCAGTACCTTGTATATTTTCAATATTAGCCCATTGTCTGATGAGTATTGGGTGAATAGTTTCTCCTATTCTGTGAGTGGCTTTTGCATCTTAGGCACTATTTCCTTTGAGATGGAGAAGCTTCTCAGCTTAATTAATGTGTTTTGTTTTTAATTTTATTTACAGGTTTTGGGACCATACCAGTGATGTTCAGGCATAATTTCCCAATGGAATTTGCATTTATATAGAGGCTCTAGAGCTCTGAATTTGATCCCTGGAACCTCATGGACCCCAAAGTAATACCTGGAGTGATCCCTGAACTGGGTGCCTGATGGGGTCTCAGAATTTAAAAAGTATTGAATTCAACTGTGTGCTAGACATTTTATGAAACATTTTATTCATGAGCTTAAGTTTATTCTAGCAACAATCATGTAAACAAGATAAAATTGTTACAGACACCAGAACCTTAGAGAGACAAAGGAACTCATCTAAATTCCTAGGGTTGGTAGTAATGGTGGTAAGAACCCATCGTTAACCCACTTTGTTATTCCATAAAGTACATCAATTGTGAGTCCATAAACCAGATCAAAGCTCCATGTGTGTTTGGGGGAATCTAAGACACTAAAAAACTAACTGTTCTCATCTACAGTATTTTTTTGTTTTTGTTTTTGGGCCACACCCGGTGATGCTCAGGGGTTACTCCTGGCTATGTACTTAGAAAACACTCCTGGCTTGGAGGACCATATAAGACTCTGGGGATCGAACCCAGGTCTGTCCTGGGTCAGCCGCATGCAAGGCAAACACCCTACTGCTGTACTATCACTCCAGCCCCATGTCCATTATTTTTAAGTGGAGAAATTTGATTTTTATCTCTGCATTTTCCACAGCTTTTTTAGAACCCCTAGAAAAGCACGACTCTAACTGCTGGTTTGCTTTAGGATTTGCCGCAGTCTCCATTGCCCCAGTTTACATCTTTCTTATTTGTGTCACCAGCTTAACTTCTGAGTATGTTTGTCTTTAGGAGCCTCCTCTTTCACAGTCAGAAGATATGCAGTGGTGTGTGTGTGTGTGTGTGTGTGTGTGTGTGTGTGTGTGTGTGTGTGTGTGTGTGTGTAGGTGGTGTGAGGGAGAGAGAAAGGGAGGGAGAGAGAGAGGGAGGGGGAGAGAGAGAAAGAAAGCACAACTGATTAGATTCTGCAGTGGTACCTGGCCTCCATCAGCAGCTTCTCTCTTTTTCTGTGACTTAGAGGAAAGGCCTAGGAGTGATAGGAGACTTAAAGTGGTTAATACAAACAGAATACCAAAAGATCATAGACTGCTAATGCTATAGATTGCGATTTGCTATTTATTTTTAAAAACTAGTATCTATTGAGATTAAAATGTGAATCAACTGATACATTTGTTTTTTTTTTTTCCTGTTTTTGTGTTGTTGTTGTTTTGGAGGCCACACCTGGCAGTGTTCAAAGGTTACTTCCTGCCCTGCACTCAGGGGTCTCTCCTGCCAGTGTTCAGGGGACCATATAGGATATTGGGGACTGAACCCTTTTCAGTCACATGCAAAGCAAACACCCTACCTACCGCACTATCTCTCAAGCCCACATGTTTTTGTCCAGATTTCACTGTTTCTGCTTCTCCTGCAGATTCCTGTGTCGTCAGTGAGCACCCAAAAATACAGATCAAGAACTCGAGTTTCTGCATGACTGCCTATCCCAACTTGACAATGGTCAACATCACCAGCCAGGCCAATAAGACGTTTGTCAGTGGGAGTGAAGAGTATTTCAAGTAAGATGGGCCTTTTTAACTTCCTGAGGAAAAAATTCCAGTGAATGAATGAAAAGCCAGCAGCAGCCTAGCGGATCAAGCAGCCTCCCTATTTGAGTGATCAGGGTGACCCTCCACTCTCTTCATCCGGAAAGTCCAACTCCTTGAGAACAGATAGTATAGCCTCATAGGCGTGGGGCAGAGGATGCTAGTGATAAGGGATTTGCTGCCACACTTTACTGTGCTGAGACAAAAAACACTGCAAAACTTTTCTTGAGGCTATCAAAGTGGACCTCCCTTTACTTAATTTAATTAGTTTTTAGTTGTTGTTTTCCCTTTGTTTTTTGAAAGGGAAGAAAGGTAAAATGAAGGAAAACAGGGCCAGAGAGATAGTATAGCATGTAAGGTCCTAACAAGGCTCAGGAGAACCTCTGTAGAGTTGAGATTGAACTTGGGTTGGCGGGGATGCAAGACAAATGCCTTACCTGCTGTGTTATTACTCTGGACCCTGGTGTTTTTTGTTTGTTTCTATGTTTCGGGCCATACCTGGCTGAGCTCAGGAATCACTCCTTGGATTGTGATTCACAACTGGAACCACTTACCTCCTGAGCTCATCTTTCTCAGTGAGTGAAAGATACTCAGTCCCCATGAAGTGGCCAAACCTGCTCTGAGCAGCTGGTCTTGTTTGAGCAAACTGATTCATCCAGGAACAGAACTGTCACCTTTGTGTCTCTCAGTAGGTTAGAACATTCTGGGCCTTTATGTCTAGTATTGGAGCATCTGGATTCTGGCTGACCATTTGCTCCGGTCAAAGAAAAATATCAGTTTGTAAACACAACACTTGGCTCCAGGATGTGAAGCAGTGTTGATGCAACTGTTCAAGCAGGAGCAGAACTCACTGTCCTGACCACTGCTTCTGTTGCTTCTGTCCATGTTCTGGCTGCCTGCCAGGGACACCTGTCATGGCCTCAGACAAGTCATGACTCCTTCCATATGTACACAGACTGCTAGCACTCCTTTTCTAAGTGCAGCTGGTAGCTGTCTTTGCTTTTTTCTATTTTCTATTTTTTTCATTAAAGATAATTTCTTTATTTAAGCACAATGTTTACAAACATGTTCATAATAGGATTTAAGCCATAAAATGCATACCCCTCTTCATCACAGCAACTTTCCCATGGTGGCTGTCTTTGGCTACACCCCTTGGCCAAGACCCAACTAGACCTACACAATATTTTATTTTATTTTCCCTGAAAGTTATTTTATTTCCCTTGAGTGTTATTTTGTTTTATTAATAATTTTTCCTCTGCATGTTATTTTTACCAGCCTCTGCCTTGGGACCCACCTGAGCAATTTAAACCAACTTGCAGAGGGGATGAAAAGATAGAACAGGCAGTAGGGTATTTGCCTTGAATGTAACTGATTCTGTTTCTATCTTTGGCACCACATAGAGACACTTCCCCCACAAGCACTTTCAAGACTCTTGAGCACAGAGCCAGGAGTAAGTCTTGAACACTTCCAGTTGTGCCTACCAAACCAAACCAAAAACGAAACCCAATTAAGTTCCAGAGAAGAATTTTGAGCAATTCAGCATGACTTCTTTGGATAAAAATGGACTCACATCCAAATACTGTTGGAATATGTTCCAATAGATGAATAGAATATATAGAATCATTCTTAACTTTTTTTTTTTAGCAAAGCAAGGTAATTTTTATTGAAACTTATTTAGATAATATGAATGGAGAGAAAGGGAGAAATGTATGTTAAAGTGAGAATACAAGACTCCTCCAGAATGGAATTCAGCTAGAGACAAACAAGCGAGATATGTGTTCAAGGAAGAACATGGGCTTGAAGAGCAAGTTCATCCCTGACCTTTTAGAATTAGTGGTATTGATTATGGGGGGGGGCAGGAGCATGGGCATTTATATAATGCCCCTACCATGGCTCTTGTCTCACCAAAAGTAAACATTCCATGAAGAAAATGAGATTTTTTTTTTTACAGCCAGCATTTATTTAAAGAGTAGACAAGGCAAGGCAAATGAGTATCCAACTGGAAATAGTGTTTGTTTAAGTAAAGGGGGGAATGATTTTAGTTTGCTTATGGTTGTGAATCAAATAGGGTTGGCTGCATGCTAGGTGAGCTCCTAATCCTATAGCACCTCTTCTACCTGAGAAAATGAAAATATCAAAGACACTTTAGCAAGAACAAAAGTAGGAGTTTATAGGGGAACACCAGACCCCTCTTTGCTTTTGCCTCTTTTTGTGGTTCTAGTATTCCTAACTTTCCTATTCTCTCTCATTCTTCTCTCCAAATACTGTGGGGTGTGTATATGTGTTTATGTGTGTATGGGGGGGTGTCCTGATTATATTTGACCTGTTCATGGGTTGTCATGGTAATTTTAAATTGTCATTACTATATGGGCATGATTTTGATATGTAAAGTAGTACAGTCAGCTCTGAGTTCTCTCTGTGATCACTTAGGGCTGACCTAGGCTGGCTCCCTAGATTGTAATCAAGGAGGAGGTCTTACAGGAGATCATAAAACCCTCATGGCATTTTACTGCTATACTTTAAAGGCTTGTTGTGCTGAGCTGTGCTGAGAGCATCTCTTTGCACTGCTGTGCCCTCTTCATGTTCTCGGCTCACCCTTGCCACTTGCAATCTGTCTCCCAAACAATAGGCTCTTCTTTGAACTGCATCATTCTAGGTTATGCCTGTTGCAGGGGCTCTTCAAGGATCCCCAGGTTTAATCCAAGAAAATATTCTCCTGGGGCAGCTCAGTTGATGGTGTTCAGAGTGTGGGGGGTGAGGAGGTGTGCCTGAATTCAACTCTCTAAATCCTTCCCTGATTTGATTAGCTCCCCAGATGGAGTTGGAATGTGGGAAACTTCTATCCCAAGACAATCATCTCCTTCTTCTCTCTCCCTCTATTAGGTACTTTGTGCTAAAGATTTCTGCAGGAATTGAGTATCCAGGGGAGATCCGGTGGCCTCTAGCTTTCTGCCTCTTCCTTGCTTGGGTGATTGTGTATGCATCCCTGGCAAAGGGAATCAAGTCCTCGGGAAAAGTAAGTGCTTGTACTTATAAATGAGAACATCCTGGGAAAGTGGGTTGTGACTGAGCAGTGCGGAGAGCTTGGGACCTGGTTCTGATGGCAGTGCTGAGCTGTTCTGCAGCTTCTGAAGTGAGACTGTGTCCCTGCACAAGGGCAAGAGCAGTGTGTGCTGAGCTCTTGAGACAGACAAGGAGTTGGGATGTACTAGGAATGTTCCTTTCCTCCTTATAAAGTGAGAGCCCCCTGCTAAGGACTTAGTAACTAACCTGTCATGTAGTTTACACATCACTTTTTGGTTTAGCTAATAGATCAGTCATGACCACTGCCAAGAAAGTCAGAGGATCACTTCTGGGTCACCACAGTCTCATTACCCTTCTCCATCCACACTCATAATCAACACTTAGCTTACTTGAACCCCCCCCCCCATATCCCACACTGAAGGGTGCTGGTGCTGCCCATGGGATTTTGTTGGGGACATATATGGCCACTAATGCTGAGCCATCACAGGAAGTGTAGGGTTCCAGAGTAAAAGGAGGAGACCACACAACTGGAATAAAGTTTTTAACACTTTAATCTGTCTGCCAACAAGATTCCCTAGCCTGGCCAGCCAAGGGCCATCCCCTAAAGGAGATGAGCCCCACCCAAGGTCATGATGAGGATTATATAGGAAAGGGATATAGGGAGGTTCCAGCTTTCTGATGATCCTTAGAACAATTGGCTCTTGTCTAGGGGTATCTTCCTACTACTTCCTTGTCCTTCCCAGATAGGCTACCTGGTACAGCTAGATAGACTGAGGAGGGATCTATGGAAATAGGCTCACAACATGTGGTCCTTACAAAATGGTGTTTCTCCCTGCTCAGAACCTAAAGAAGAAGCCTGCCATGGGGCTTTAACAAAATGGCGTCCCTCCTTATTCAGAATTCAGGACCCAGCAGAAGGTGCCAGAACCTCAACAAGGAATGCCCTGAATCATGTGCTCCTCGTCTTTCCAGGGGCTTTGGAGGAACACCTTTGTTCTCTTTTCATAGATGGAGAAGCTGGGATTGGGCTAGCTAGATTGCCTGATGTGACATAGGGATCAGGGCTCCTTTCTGTACCTATTTAAAGCCTGGCCCCCTTTTGTAGCAGAGTACATTCTCCCTAGAGGGAATGTCAGGATGGCTGAGAAAGGCAGAACTGAGGACTTTGGTATGAGTGGGGGACTCCCCTTCTCTCTTTCAGCCACCTCTATTTCTTTCCAGCTGTGTTAATCCCCACAGGCCTCTACATCTTCGAAGTCTATGCTTCTGAATAGTCTGCTGTCTTGCAGGATCTCTCTCTCTCTCTCTCTCTCTCTCTCTCTCTCTCTCTCTCTCTCTCTCTCTCTCTCTCTCTCTCTCTCCTTCCTTTCCCATTGGGGGCTGCATTTCTTGGGCTCTGTGGGATGGGAGTATTCAGCTAACCTGAGTAGGGAGGTAAACTTCCCCCTTTATATTTAACTCCTTTCTCTTATTTCACTGAGAAAATTCCAGTGGAGAGAGATCAATGAGTTACAAACAAACAAACAAAAAATACTGCCAGAAATAATGAGTCACTAGTCAGCCTCCTAACCAGGGCCAGCCAACAGAACCTGGCAGCATTGTGAAGAAGCTGCACAGAGCAGAGCTCCTTTGTGATGGAAATTCCTCAATGGCCTCATTTCTGGCAAAGGCCTCCTACAGGGGCAATGCCAGCTCAGTTCTACTTCTCCAGGCCCTAGGAGATCAGAATTGCTGAGGATGGTGCTTCCTGTGAGTCCCAGTGTCTCTTTTAGCAGCTAGAATGGCAAGGCTTGGAAGGTCCACTGCAGCTGTCTGCTTGCAGTTCTGCTGAGAGCACCAGACTGGCTTCCTGCACCTCAAATTTGAATTTGAGGTACCTCCATGCCTCAAGGGTTCAGGCAGGCAAGATAACTAATCATTACTCTTACCAAGTGTGACTCATTACTGTTTCATTCCTCTCACAGCGCTCCCAGAAACAGGTATATTTTGAAGTCTCCTCCACATACAAGGGAACAAATTGTGCAGTTTTTTTGTTTTTTGTTTTTTGTTTTTTGGGTCACACCCGGCAGTGCTCAGGAGTTATTCCTGGCTCCATGCTCAGAAATTGCTCCTGGCAGGCACGCGGGACCATATGGGACGCCGGGATTCGAACTGATGACCTTCTGCATGAAAGGCAAATGCCTTACCTCCATACTATCTCTCCAGCCCCAAATTGTGCAGTTTTAAAACATATATCTGACTCATATTTGAGAGGTAGCCCCAGGATTTATTAACCAAACTAAGGAGCTGGAGGGGGAAATGATGGCATTGTCTACTCACCACTGGGCACCTGAAAGGGACCTAGGTGAGACAAGCAAAGGCACAAGGTGTGACATTTAAGTTGGCCCTGACTCTCAGGCCTGCAGTGGAAGCTGCTGGCCTCTGAGAGTGGCTGCTGCCTTAAACTTTATGCCTGGCCTCACCTGTGTCCTGGTCTCTGCCTTTCACAGAAAGAATAAAGTCCTTGAGTTACAAAAATTTGGGAAAGCCTGATTGAGATTGATGCTTTACCTACTGATATGCTTGCCATGACCTCAGTTTTTTCTTTTTTTTCTGAAAAATGTACTAGTAGCTGACCCTTCACAGACCCTCTTTGCCCCTAAAATGATCAAGTCCAAATGACTGTTGTCAATAGTCAAGCAGGGTCTCTCCCTGCTCTTTCTCTCACCTCTTCTCTCTGCATCCTCTCTTGCTCCCTCCTAATGCTGAGGCATTGTATGAGTGGTAGAAGTGGACATGCCATACCGGTTAGGGCCAGGCTAGGCCTTGGAGTATCTGTTCAAATCAGCCACATCCAATAGCTTGTGTGTGTAATGAGAAGGACCTTCCTCTGCTGGTTTTATTTTGGATAAGGACATCACTTCAGTGCAGTCTAAGGGGAAGGGGAGAGGGAGTGTGCGAGGACAGTGGGTCAGGTGGGGGCTGTTGGCAGCCCTAGAAAGAGAGATGGGAGACTTTGCACTGCTGGGAGGAAGTAGCCAGGTCAGAGGTAGGAGCTGCCTAGAGACAAGGAGACCCTGACTAGCCTGGCTTCAGACAGAGGGAGCTTGACCTAGATGATTAATGGGTTTCAACTCATTTTAACATCTAACCT
This sequence comes from Suncus etruscus, assembly GCF_024139225.1. Lineage (NCBI taxonomy): Eukaryota > Metazoa > Chordata > Mammalia > Eulipotyphla > Soricidae > Suncus > Suncus etruscus. Next base: position 71,168,326 of record NC_064856.1, read on the forward strand.
ACCTTTTTGCTGAAAAAATCCAAAATGCTCTCTTTGACTTCCATGTGAAATCTATCCAGAAGTTCTGTGATTCTCCCTACACATTTTCTCCTCCCCCCCACCCCCCATCCAGTAATACAGACCACCCCTTGCCTGCCAGGATTGCAAGCCCAGGTATCTGTGTCTACCTTAGTGCCCCCTATAGGAGACTTGCAACATGGCAACTGGCTAATAAAAATCTCACATCCAGGAGCTGCTTTCTGTTTGCTGCAAGGCACTGGCCTCAGGCAGCAGTTGAAAACCACAATTGCTAGACCCTGCTGATCCTCTGCTCCAGCCCTCTGCAGATGTACCCGTGTCCCACACAGGCTTAACTTTCTACTACCCTCCTAGTGCACTGGCATCCTGTCACTAGATCATGCTTTTCTCAATATATTTGTTCTGCAGTAGGCCACAGATAAACGGCTTTGATCACACTGGTATCTGTCTCCTGAATTAGAATGTGAGATATTTGAGGGGTTTTGTTACTTCCTGATATATCCCAAATGCTTTATGAAGACTTAGAATGTAGGGTGAACTTTCCCTCATATTCTCCCCAGTACTTTCTTAGATGAATGTGCACCTCACCCCAAGTCTCAGTTTGTTTAAACTTCAGAAGAGTCAGAAGTGTCCTCACTGCCAGGCAGGTCTTCTTGCAGTCTCTGGATCCTGGGTGCCATTGTGTGTTGGGGTCTCTATATACCTTGGGGCCTGGGGTTCTTGGTGCCCCAGGAAGCAGGGTTGCAAGTCGTGGTGGGGCAGCTCTGCACCCACAGAGCTCATTCCTGTGCTCCCACTTACCTGGTGTACTCTGTACACCAAGCCCACTTTAAGGAGCAGAGTTTAGAAGGTGGGGATTGCAGAGTCAGGTGACTCTTTCCAAGTGCCCCCCCCCCTTTTTTTTTTTTACTTTTAAAAAATATTTTATTTTATTAAAACTATTGTGATTTACAAAGACTTTCATAGTTGAATTTCAGATGTACAGTGAGTCAGGGCCATTCCCACCACCAGTGTTGACCAGCTCCACTAATGAACTCAGAGTATATCCTATATCACCATTCTTTGCCACCTGGCATGCCAGTATAACAGGCCCATTTAAATTTAGATTATTAAAGTTTAGGTCTCTTGATTCTATTGTCATTGACTTGGGCTTGGATATTTAGTTCTATCCTTATTTTTTTTTTTTTTTTTGCACCAATGCAACTGAGACCAGTTGGCTCTTGACCCCCAAGCTTTTTTTTTCTTCTTAGTTTTATAGAAAAATGCAGAAATATGTGGTAAAACAAAATAATCCATGTTCCAAGGTTTTATGAAAAAGGTAGGAGCCCTTTTTAAAAGATAAGAAATGGGCCCGGAGAGATAGCACAGCGGCGTTTGCCTTGCAAAACAGCCTATCCAGGACCAAAGGTGGTTGATTCGAATCCTGGTGTCCCATATGGTCCCCCGTGCCTGCCAGGAGCTATTTCTGAGCAGACAGCCAGGAGTCACCCCTGAGCACCGCCGGGTATGGCCCAAAAAACCAAAAAAAAAAAAAGATAAGAAATTAAAAAAGAGAAAAACCAAAAGAAAGGGAGTCTATGGTATATATATATATATATGTGTGTGTGTGTGTGTGTATATATATACATATATATATACATATATGGTATATGTGTGGTAGGTTTCATCCTGATATAAGACCAACTAGAGGCTTTGGGCATACTAAGTTGTCTAACCTCAAAGTCTTTCTTTGTAGTCCCAGTAAAATTTCTTCTCAATCACTGTTGTCGCAGTCAGGGTTTTTGTTTTTGTTGTTGTTTTGTTTTGTTTTGGGGCCACACCCACTGATGCTCAG